>NW_008612344.1:0-15655 GCF_000691845.1 Merops nubicus | reverse complement strand
GCTCTTGGTTTGTGAAGTCTGTGCTGACAGTCTGTCCCAGCTGGGATGGTGAAGTGGGAGCACATATAGAAGGATGTGGAACTTGATAAAACTCTTAAACTATTCCACTCTGCCTGATGCCTTACTGACTCTTGAGACCTTTCTTGGCTTGGGTTCTCCTTCCCCCTGGAGTTTTTCTAAGGCCGTGTGGACTTCCCCAAATAATTCTGCATTGGAAACCTTGGTACGTGTAACAAAATATTTTGGCTTTCTTTTCATAGCTACATTATTTTCGTATGTCTGCTTATTTCTTTACTTGAGATGACAAGGAGAGGCTGTAGGCTGTTTTTTTACCACTTTGATTTGCAGGAGGCATGTGCTCTCTAAGAGTAGCAGCAGCATGAGGTCATCCTCAAGGCAGGAACTCTTCCTTTTGTGGTTTTCATGTCTGAAACGGCCCCTGTGGCTGTTTGGGGAAGGTGAAGTTTGGTCATCACATGCTGTGAAAAGGCAGAGCCTTTTGGTTACTTTTAAACTAGTTTAACAGGTATGAGAACTTCGTAGAGTGCTGAGCCAGGCAGTGCTGGTGAGGGGAGTACATCTGGCCGAGTTGAAATCCCCCTGTCCAAATGTCAGAAGACCAACGTGCGAAAGCAGACTCTTGAGTTCCTCCTCTTTCCCACGAAGCTAAAGCAACTTCATGATGTTTCTCCAGGTTAAAGGCAGAAGAAGCTGAAAACACCCTCCTTGCTCTGCTCCCCTCCAGCTCCACCATGGCTGGTGGCATCACTGACACCGGAGAGCTTTACTCCCCCTATGTAAGTGCCACCCGTCGTGGGCTTGCTCACAAGTCTTTTCAAACCCCCCTTCTCTCTGCACTGTGTTTTCATTTCCTGCTTCCCCATGGACATAACCTCCATGCTACAAGAGATACAAGGAGTCTCATGGCTACTTAAAAATACATACAACTTGTCGTTGTTGGGGGTTTTTACATCATGGAGCACTTTATATAATGTAAAGGGGTGATAGCTCCTTGACGTATAGATCTAAAAGCATTCTAAAGAGCTTCATGTCCCACGCCAGCTCTTGCATCCTTCTGCCTACTTTTCTTACATTCTGTTCATTTTTCTGTCAACCCAAATTGTCACGTGTAGCGGGCATAAACAGGGGGGATTGAGACATTGAAACCATCCCACTTTGCTTCTCTTTTTTACTTTCTATAACATTTTCCCCTGACTCTTCTAAAGTTTACATACTTACAGGTGTAGTAATTTGTTTTAAACCACTTAAATCAATAATGAAGGTGTTTCTTCCTTGTAATGTGGTGCCCTGTGAAACTGCAGAGCCAATTACTGCTTTCCTCTCTTACTGGAAATGCTGGTTTTCATGGCCACAAGTGTTCATACAGTGTCAGCTTTTATAAACAGCACTTTGCAAGCATTAGTTTTCTTCCTGTTTTTTTTTTTATGACATGAACTCACTAAACATAGAACCAGTCCAGAAATCTCTGCGTTGGCTTTCAGATGCTTTAAAACTTTCATCCCCATGTTACTGATTGAATTTAGAACAACTGGATATTAGGCTGCAGAAATAGGTCACAACTGAGCAAATGGAGAACAAGGCAGTAACTGGGACACCTGGACCCTGAAGGATCAGCGTCTCCTGCTCTTAAGTTGTTAGGTTAGTGTTGCATGAATTTCAGAGAGTCTGATCTCCAAGGTGCTGACTCTCCTGTTTCCCTTGAGATGTCTGGCCAGACTGAACACACGGGCACCATTCTCAGCTCTCTCTACTTGACCAAAGTCAAGGAAAATCACCCACGTTGGTTTTTTTTTTCTTCAAGAGTCCTTCACTGAAGAGTAACTCATGGCCCTAGGCATTTGAGTTGTGCTCAGGGAATGTCAGTTCTGTCAGCTGAATGAAAATAAGTTTCCTGTAAGCTGTAATGGCTGATTTTTTTAATGACTTTTTTTTTCATCATTCTGAGAGACTCATCAAAAGATGAATTTGCTGTGCTGATGTCAGTGAAGGAAGGGCAGGAGTGCTCACAGTGTCTCTGGGAATAGTTCTCCCAATATTAATTGCTCCACGCCCAGAAACGTGTACTCAGACACAGTTCTTTACTGGCTCTCCTCTGGAGAGACTCTGACCTATATTCAAAAAAAACCCACAAACAACAACAAAACGACTTCGGGGCAATTTTTGATCTTGAGTTCAGCTAAATTTATAGTCTGAGGGGGTTATGTCCAGTTGCAGAGTTATCTTTTACCCTTGGGCAGAAAATACCTCATTGCCAGAGAGGATGAAATCCTTACCCTTCCAGAAATAAAATCCCTTCCTCAGAATGTGCTCAGCAGCTTACTGGTAAAATGGCTTTGAATTAGAATTCTGTTCTGGTATTTCCTGTTTGACTAAGAATAAAGAAGAACAAGGAATTCTGAAAGTTGACTTGATGTGCATAGTCATAACTACTTAGGTTCAGGTCAGAAAACAGGGAGAGATCTCAACAAACAAACAGCCAGCTCACATATGTTCTAACTGTAAAATTAGAAAGAAAAAAAATTTAAAATAATTAGAAAAGTTGAGAGGAATTACAGTTCCTCTAGCAATGTGCTGCCACTCAGTTTGTTCTCTTTAGGTATCAGTCCTGTCCTATATTTATTTCTAGCATGGGCCTGCTCCCACCCTGCTTGCTCAGATTGGGCTCTCCATTTAGCTTGGTACTTCCCTGATGTGTCTTGGATGATCTCTGGCTGCAGACCCTGACGTTGGGTTGTGTGGATGATTGCAGGTTGGTCTGGTTTACATGTTCAACCTCATCGTTGGAACAGGAGCCCTGACCATGCCCAAGGCCTTTGCGACAGCAGGGTGGCTCGTCAGCCTCGTTCTCCTCATGTTCCTGGGATTTATGAGGTAGGATGTGAGTTTGGGTCTCCAGGGGATTGGGGGCTTCAGTCAGGTGGGGCTGGAAGGACAGCACCAACAGTTTTGCTGCTTTTCTGGGTGATCCTGACCCTCTGCTGCTTGAGTGTTGGTCTCTGCTTTGTGTTGCCCGTGGACCTTATCTGGAGGGATGTATTTTCTGACTCTGCAGTATGGTGCCACATCCTGTTTCCTGACTGATAGGAAAGGCTTTTTCTCCTATCCAGGGTCTCCTGGGACCTTTCTCCCAGCTTCCTTGTTTGACCCTATCCTTGCTGCAGATGCATCCTACACTTGCCTTTGTCACGGATCAGTTCCCCAAACACTAACCAGGCCATGGGTCACAGGGGGTGACATTGCTCTGCTTTGTGACTTGTGGATGTGAGGCAGCCCTCTTGTGTTGCCTTCCCCTTGCCTTCTGGCAGTACTCCGGGCAGCTGCAGGAGCATCAGGAAAACAAATCACTGTGTAGCTGGGCCTGTCTCATTCCTCAAACACCTTTGCTGCTGGAGACCTTGGAGCTGGTCTCCTGATTCCCACACTGGCTCACCACGAGCTTCTGACCAGATGTCTCCGTGCTGCAGCAGCAGGTGGAGCTGGAGGCTGTTGAGACAGCACTGATCTCTGAGTAGTTATTAATAGAACTGCTGCCTTCTGATGAGCTGTGAATCCCTGCTTGCTTCTTGCTTGGTTTCAAAACAAAATAAAACAAAATCTCCTCCTGCCATTTGTAAGAATGGAATTTAGAAGTTCTGTTCTTGTCAGTAACCAGCTCTGTCAGCCTGAAGGTGCCTTTGATTTGGAGGCAGTGCTTTTGGGATCTGTTAGGCACTGCTGTATAGAGATACTGTGTGGTCAGTGCTGACTGTAGTAATGCTGCTAAGTTCCCACCTCAAAGCTGTGTGCTGCAGAAGCTCCATAAAATGTAAACCGTGGGAGTAGCAGTCGCTGGGAGCTTTGGAAGCAATTCCTTTTAGGTATGTTAGTTTAAAAGTGAAAATTGAACGTATGAAACTTGGCACCAGCAGACAGTCCTTCAAGGTCAGCAGAAGAGCACAACCCTCCCAACCAGCATACCAAAACTGCACCAGATTAGACTGAGAAGATGCAGCTCAAAGTATGACGTGCCTTGGGAGCTGTGTTGCCCTGGTGTTTTTGTCCTGGAGCTTGGCACTTCCCTGTGCATGCTGGAGACCCTTCGGTGCAAGAAGAGTCCAGCTGGAACTTCCAACAGGCACCTCAGGGCAGGGCTGCTGCCTTTTATTCTTGCAAAACTGATCTCTCATGTGAGCTTGATAAGTGGGTCTGGTTCCTGAAGCAGTGAGAAATCATTTAAAAGCCTTGAATAAGGTTGATTTGAGATTTGTTTATAATAGGACTGGTTTTAACTGAGATAATGACATTCCTTCTATCAGTGGCTCTCGCTGACTCCCTGGACAGCTTTTGCCCCAGCTTTCAGAAAGTTGTGTTTGCATGCACGTGTGATCTGCTCTTTGGTTTTGTATTGCTTTTAAGCAATATAAAGACTTTATATATCTTTTTTTGTGAAGGTTTTGTACAAGATTCTTCAAGGGACTGAAGTATCTTTGCCACAGACCATAGTAAATATGAGCACAATACTATTCTGAAGCTTGCTAGGCCTTAAAAAGAAGAAGGAAGCTTGCTTACTAACAAAGGGTGAACTGCTCTTGCCACCTTCAACCCACAGAAACACTAGGAAGGTGTCTTACAGATATCTACGGTGTCTTTTTACATCTAAAGGCATGTTATACTTTACTGTATTTTGTGGCCTGCTTGAACACCTCTCAAGAGCAGAAGGGAGCAGCAAACGTGAAACACTCAAAAACCACAGGGTGCGTGGGGAGCTGGTGAAAGGGCTGGCTTGGCTGTTTGCTCCTACAAACAGATGGGAATAATTCTCCATCTCCCTTCCGTGGCAGTTCTTGATTATTACTGACATCAGTGGCATTTCTCTCTCCAGCTATATGACCACGACCTTTGTGGTGGAAGCCATGGCTGCTGCAAATGCTCAGCTGCGATGGAAGAGAATGGAGAAACGCAAGGTTCGTGTGGGGTTTGGGCTTTTCATCTTCTGCTCTTTTATCCTGTAGGACTTGCCTGAGATTCCTCTGCATCTTTGCCTTACCTCATTAGGAACTCTAAAGGAATAAATTTCTACTGTACTTAACTCTGCCATATAAAATACGGCTGTTAGTTCCCTGTGGGGTTGCTCATTAAAGATAGAATTTTCTGCTCCTGCTTTGAAAAATCTCTTGTGCTGTTCACATTTTTTACTGATTGTGCTCTCCGTGCCCAGAAGCACTGATCAGTGAACGTGGAGAGGTGGCAGGCAATATATTGGTGCCATTTGGAGTGTGCTGAGGTCTGTAAATTCTGACTGATCTCGGGATCATTTAACTGGGACAGGCTGGAATGTTCTTGCTGTCACTCAGGCTGTATCCCAGGGAGTGGACAGTCCTGAAGTATGTCCTTGCTGTAAAATTTGTGGTTTTCTGATCCTGGCTTTAGTGGCTTCTCTTGATCAGTGTGAGGCATAATTGTCTGGACTGATTTAGAGTGCCTGCCTGTTGTTAGTGGCTTGGCATTAGGAGCTAGACCTGTCTGCTCTGAGTAGTTAAGACTATATACGTTTGGATTTTTTTTTCTACCAGTTCTGCAACCCTGCAGATCTGCAGGAAGTTTGTAACGTCTTTGTGCCACGTGTCACTACATGAGTTGGACACTGTTGCTGTGTGCATGACCTAGGCTAGGACAGCAGAGCCTGTCACTCACTTCAGCCTGCTCTGCCAGTGCCCTCTTCTGCTCTCCACAGCTTCATGCCAAGGGCTCCCTGGTGCTACCTTCGCTTGCGTGTCCTGTCCATCCCTGTTTGGGACCTTATTCTGAGTTCCTGGAAGTGAGAACATGACACTAGTGGTGCTACAGGCTGTAGTGTGAGTAGCAGCCATCTCAGCACTGGTCTGGTCTTTTCTTCCAGGAGGATGATGAGGATGAAGATTCTTCCTCTGGAGTATCTGACAGTGACGTTCTCCTCCAGGATGGCTACGAGCGAGCAGAGACACGACCTATCCTGTCAGTCCGTGAGTACCCACTTCGTGCTTCCACTGCACTTGAGACCTCTTCTCTGCAGACAGCATCCCCGTGGGCTCCAGCACCAGGACTCTTCTGTCCATTTCACCCTTAATTCCATACGCTGGCATCCCAAAGTCCTTAGCATTTGCAAGATAATACTCATTGAGAATTCAGTTCACTTTCTGCAGTTTGATAAGGATCTTTTCCTTCTAGGTCACTAAGATGAGAACATCTTACTTTGCAAACACTTTTAAACTGACTTCTGCAGAGTAAATAGACCAGTGACTCTGCAGCCATGGAGCTGGACATGCTGTCCTTCAGACTGTTGCTAGAGCTTCCTGAGTGTCTTCAGCTAGTCTGGCCTCTGGTTTTATTGGAGGGACTGGTTGAAACACCTCTTGTTTTCCACTTGCAGAGAGACGTGGCTCACCCAATATCTTTGAAATCACTGAGAGGGTGGAAATGGGCCAGATGGCTTCCATGTTCTTCAATAAAGGTAAGTGGTTCACATTTTCAAAAACCCCTTCAGGTCCTCCTGCACATTGTATGTATGGCTCCTCCTGAAGTTTGCATGCTTCTCAGTGTGTGTTTGCTTCCTGAATTTGTGATAATTCCACCCATAAGTGTCCTTCCTTCTCTCTGTGGACTGTATTCATCACCCTGTGAGATATTTCTACATTGCAGAGTGTTTATGGGCCAGGAGGAACAGAACCTGCATGAAGGGGAAGGTGCTGTGGTGACAGCAGCACTATACAAAATACTGCAGGGTATAGGCCCAGTTTCTTTAGACAGGCAAGTGTAAGTCAGTGCCTTTTCTGACTGCCTTTAGCCTGACTTGGAACTACATCTATCCCCTGTGATCTCTGCATGCTTAAAGCAGTAGAGCCCAGCTGTAGTGTTCCCTAGTTCCATCTGGATTGTAGCACTTGATAAGATGATGTTTGGGCTTCCCTGAACCCCAATCAGTCTGAAGGAGAGAGACTTCTGGAAAGCGTGTCTGAGAATTGTGTCTGGGAAGTGGCCCAGAGAGCTGCTGGGACATGAACTGCTGGAAGGGTCCCTGGTGTGCACATGATAGGCAGCTGTCTTGTCATTTTTGTTTTTTCTCTTGTATGCCAGGGAACAAACTTGTGACCATACTGCAGTATAGCCATAGCCGTTGCTGTATGCGCTAGGAGTGCAAAGTACAATGTTAGGTATTCTGAACCTTGTAAAACAGTACATTTGAAATGCTGTGCAGACCCAGAAAATTGTCAGACATCATGGCTGTGCAGTTTTGAGCCTGTCAGGCCCCATTTCTTGTGGAAAGTGACATTTTCTCTTGTTCACTGGCCACCTTTACAAAGGCGTGATGGGCTGGTTTTTTCCATTACATTACATCAGCTTTATGCCAGTGTAAGACTCTTGCCTCTGAAGGACAGCTGGGCTTAAGGAGTGAAGATTCTTTGATCTATATTATTTCTGATTTTAAAATCCAATTGAAAAAAATTTCTAATTTCCCTGCCTGCCTTTTCTGGGCCTTTGTAGATTTAAATCGCTTAAGACTATCAAAATAATCCACCTTGGATCAGGCTGCCACTTTCCTAGTCAAAGAGGAGACTTGATTTGAATGTGGGTTGGAGCCTCAGAAATATTTTGTTCCTAGTCTTGCCTGTAGTGCTGTGTTGCTCTGACTTGAGGTGACTTCCCTTGCTTGCATGCTTTGCCATGAACACTTCCCTGTCTCTCGATCATCCTCTAGGATATTTGGGAAGCGCTTTGAGAGCATGCAACAGGGCTTAGCAGTATTGCTAAGGATTCTGCTGCGGAGGGCTGGGGATCACTGGAGGCAGAGTACTCCCATAAGGAAGCTCTAGAAGGCCTCTGCTTTGCATGTGCTTCACAGGGGAAGATAGATAAGACGGTTGTGACCCCCCAAAAGCCAACCAGGCATCGGGCAGTCGTCTTCTCGACCTCGTTGCCTTGATGCTGGCTGCTGCTCAGTCAGTAGAGGGTGCTGGAAATCCACGTCCTCTCTCCCGTCAGGCACTCCTGTAGACTTCCTAGCAAAGTGATATAAACTGCTTAGTATCTAAATCTTAATCTCTCTTCTTAATGTTGCTTTAGCCAGGGTTATCTGATTTCTGTGTTAGGGATCCTCCCTGGGACCTCCTCAGCCCAATGCAAAGGGATGAATCCCTCAGCAGGGAGGCAGCTGGAACAGCTGCACACTGGAGCTTGAAAGAACTTGTGAATTCCCCATGAGGTCGGGTACACCCAGAAAGAGGTTGTGTACACTCAGCAAAGGCTCTGGGGCAGAACTTACCTTTCTTATTTTCCCTTCCTCTGTGCTCAACAAGGAGGCTCCATCCCCGTAGTGTTGCTGAGTTCAGAGGCACCCTCTGGTCTGCTGAGTGGTTGCAGAGAAGAGACAAGTTAAGTACCTCCCACTGCAGAGCCTTGCTGAGGTGCTTCCTTCTGAGGGTTGTGTGGAAGGGCAGTTGCTCAGTGACCAGTTGCTTCTGCCTAGTGCTGAGAAACTGGGCCACTCTTGAGAAGTCTTGGCTCCAAGCACCAACCTCTGCAGTTTCACAGTGAGCAAGTGTCTGGATGGATTTTTGCTCGCAATAGACAAAGCATGATCCAAACCAAACGTGTCTGAGGGCTTCACAGCCTTCAGAGGGAAAGCTGGTGAAAGCTTTGCAATAGACCTCAAAGCCTCTGGTTTCTAGTGAGTTCTCTGCTCTCTTCTCCTTTCTCTTGACTGATTTTTATTTTCACCAACCTGACAGGAGTTGAATCTGCAGTCCTAGGAGGTAAGCTGGGGATAAATCTCAATTTCAGACTGTCTGCTTTCTTAAAGAGAGCTGACTTAGGTTTAGGCTGTGAAGGGCCTGTGTGCTCTTTTGAAAGAGCTTGCTCTGAAGAACTGCTTCTTTTTAATTACATTTTTTAAAATTTGCAATGTTGGGTGCTTTCTTCTGGGACTGAGCAGTCATTTATTGCAATAATGGACTCCAGGCACATCTATCATGTTGCTTCCCCACAGGAAGTAATTGATTTTTTTTTTTCTCGTTTTGTGTCCAGTAATGGAAGAATTGATTAGGGAGGGTCAGCAGCAGTTTATAAAAGAACTGATGCTAAAGACTTCAGGCCTTTGAGAGGATGAGTTTGGGAGAGGAGTGTTACTTGGACTTCCCACAGAGAAGTGGACACTGGAATGGGGATATAGCTTGTGCTGGACATGTTAGTCTTACTTTAGGGGGTGTGGGCAGCTGAACCCTGAGGTCTGCAGGAGATCCCAAACTGGAATCTACAACTGAGTCTGTGTAGTCCTGTGTCTTGCAGCTTCTGTCCTATGTCAGATATTTGTTAGAACCTTCAACCGTATTGAATGGGAAATTGGAGAAAACTGGTAGGTAGTTTGTTGCCATCATCAGAACACTGCAGAGACTCCTCAACTGTGACACATCTTAAATCTTCCACAGAAGGGGAAAACAAGGGGAGAACCATGTGAAATGATCTGACAATTTCTGTAAGATCTCCATTTGTCTATTCAGACAAACCAGGAGCAACTCTAGAGCACTGGCTCAATGTGCTGCTTTACACAAGCAGGGAAGTTTTCTTGCTGCCTTCCCAATACAGACCTTCTTTTAGGAATGTTTTATGCTAAGTAGGCTCAGCATGTTCAATAATTTATTTAAAGCAAGAGTGCCTGTTAATGTTTCCTGACAACCAGAGATCCAGGGGCAGTAGGAGGGCAAAACATGGTAAAAATTTGGGGCATGCAAGAACTATAGAAGCATTAGTCCATGTTCCTGCAGTAGTGCTGCCCCTGTTTGATAGTTGTCACCTGTGAGGCTTGGAGGGGTGAAACGATTTGCCCAAGCTGCTTTAGGATTAAGCATCAGGTGGTGTCACAACTTGAAAGTATGGGCATGTCTCCTGAGCTGTTTTTTCATTCAGTGTCAACTTCCTAAATGAAACAGATCTGAGGTATTTTGGTGTTTTGGTTTTTTTTTTGGTAGCTCACGTGTCTCTGAACTAATATATGGTCCAGTTTGGTTTCCTTTGGTGAGATTTATACTGACTTGTTTGGAAAAAAAAGAATCTGGGATCTCATCAAGCATTTCTTTATCCCTGCAGATTTTAGCCCTCCACAGCAGTGTCTTCTTGTGCCTCACTAAGGCTGTTCTGTGCATCCAAATAACTTGTGTAAGAGTGTTTTAATCTCATAGGTAAAGGCAGGATAAGTATTTTAAAAACCCCAAACAGAAAAAATGCACCCAAAAACCCAGCCAAGGAAATAGTATGGGGCAGGAACAGCTTACAATGTGGCAGTAGGGTAAGAGAGCTGCAGAAACAGAGTTTTAAAGCTCTGCAGGTTTGAACCTTGGCTGTTCAAGTTGCTGATGGTAAAGGAATCTCCCAAAGCAGCTCCCTCCGTTTGAACCCTGTGGAACCTGAGCTTTGCGGAGCCAAATTCTGAATGTGAAGGTCCTGCAGGTTTGCAAGCTGAGGGTTTGGAATCAGCAGACACTTAAAGCATCTTGTCTCTTCATTTCGCTGTTTGTCAAGCTGCGCTCACACCGAGTCTGTGAGCATCTGCTAGATGTTTGCCTGTGGCTGTTCCAAGTTGACAGCTTCATCTGGCAGGTGACTTAAGTGAGACCTGTTGGTCTTGACCAGCAACTGGAGGATGGGCTTGAACCAGAGGGCCTGATGTCAGGGCCAGGTACTGAAGGAGGCAAAGTTGAGCTCTAAGGCACCTCGTGTCCCATCACGTCTTGTGCTGTGGCCAAGTTCCCTAAGGTGCTGTTGTGACCCTTGGGTGGAGTTTGCTGCAGGAAAGAGTAAACTATGAAGGCAAATGGTGATTTATTTTTAAGACCTTGAAAAAGTTTTGCGTATTTGGTGAGCAGAGTTCAAGGGTCCCTGTGTACTTTGCTGTCTCTGTACAATATTTCCTTTTCCTGCAGTGGGTGTCAACCTCTTCTATTTCTGCATAATCATCTACCTCTATGGGGACCTGGCCATCTACGCAGCAGCTGTACCTGTCTCTCTCATGCAAGTGACCTGGTAAGTGTGCCCACTGCTGTGGTGTTGTGTGCTAAAGGAGAAGAGAGCAGGCTTTGGATTTGGTGGGGTGATAAGTCTGACTGGGATCAGTTCTACTGTCTGAAGCTCAGAGTGGAGAAATAACTCTAGGATGGCTCATCATTTGCAGGCAGAAAGGTGAAGTTGTTTTATATTCCCCACCCAAGTGCTTGCTGCCTGCCTGAAAAGTAGCTGACCTGATTTCAGTCCTCAAGTGTGAAGTTCTTCCAGCTTCAGCACCTTGCAGACATGGGACTCGTTGCTCAGTAGTTTGATTGTCATGCCCCGTGGAACATTTTAGTGTCTCTGTTTCTTTGGGTAAGAGCTGAGAGGTGTGATACTTACCAAGCGATCAGTGTGTGGTGACACTACATGGACTTAGCTCTGAACTGAGACCAGTTCCTGTCTCAAGCAGATAAAGGAAGAGATTTGTTTGATCAAATACATGCTGGGCAGCATTTGGACTCCTGACTTGGAAATGGAAAATCTCAGTGATCTATATATGACCCAAACAAACTTGTAAATAACTGCAGGCCGTTCAAGAATTTGCCTTTAAATGTGCGGTACTCAGTGACTTGCTGTTACACAGCCCAGAAAATACAAAGGAGAGGGACAGTGTTCAGGGAGGGAGGGGAGGAATGAACATCTCAAGTCTCTGACCATTCCTCTTTCTTTAGTGCAGGAGAGAAGAAGACATCTGCTAGGAGTTAATTACTGTCTTTTGTTTCTCCCTCCTTTCCCAGCAGTGTCACTGGCAACCGTTCTTGCAGCGTGGGGGATGGCACGAAGTACAATGATACAGACAGGTGCTGGGGGCCGATCCGGCGGATTGACGCTTACAGGCTCTATCTGGTGAGTTTCTGAAGCTGGGGTGACCATCACTCCTGGTTAAACTGTTCTTCTACTGGGTGGGGACTCTTTCCTGTAGAGGCGACATGGTTCGAGTGAACAATGGTGCACAGCTTTCAGTTCAGTCTGACCCTTTTGGCCAAATATCCCCTCTCTGTTCTTGCTGACGTGGCTGTTTTTCAGTCTGGCCATGAGAATAGTCCTTGTGATTCTGAGCTTAAGTAGAGTTCTGGCCTTCTTGTTGTGGAGTTTTATATTGCTTAGGCAGGTGATATGTCCATGCCAAAGGGTGGGGTTTTTTTCAGTGACTGGCTACGTAATTCTTGCTTTGATGTAATTGTTGTCAGTATATTCAAGTATATTAAGCTGTCTTGAGTGCATTCTTTATGTGAATAAAATTGTTTATGCTGCAGGAGAATCTGCTTTTTGAGAGATGATGGAAAACAGCCCACTTAAACAACATCCAGTGCTATATGCTGCTTTAGTAATAGCTTTCTGTCTAGTTTAAGATTGTCTATTGCATCTATTACTGTGCTGTGGTTCTGCTGTGAAATCAAATTTTTCCCCAAAGGATGATAAACACTTCTGTTGAGCTTGGGAAGAGGGGAGCACACGTACCTTGAGACAGCTGTCAGTAGGGCAAAGGAAGGAGAGGGTGGTATGGAAGTGCTGCATGCCGTGGCTTCGCTTAAGGATTCTAGGGAGAATTTTAAGAAAAAAGAGTGAGGGTGGCTGTGTGCGTGCAGAGAAATCCAGGAGTAAAGACTGTTTGAAGCCGTTTTGCAATTTAGTACATTTTGGTCCTGCAGTGGATCACGTTTCCGAGCACACATGTTCTGACACTATTGCAAAAGTAGGAGCTAGGACTCAGAAATATTAGTGAATGTCAAAGCTTAGTTAATTATTTATGAGAAATATTATTGCTTTATTAAACTGTGTCTTGGTCTGTTTCTTTAAAACTTCCAGAAGATTGAAGATTTCCGTCCTGAATTTCAATAACTCTCTCTGACCCAGCAGAAGGAGCTAGTCAGAAAAGGCAGACATGCATTAATTACTGCCTGCGTCTCTAGGATATTATGTCTATAATTCATGAAGATAATTGTTGTTAGGACTTGAAAAATTAAAAAATTAAGACTGTGTAAGCATTAGACTTGCTGTCTGTGTACATAACTCTCGGAGGAGCTTTTCCCTCTGCTTGTCTTCTCTCATGGATTTGAAGAATAAATATCTGCAAAGTCTTTGGTAGTGCTTAATCCTTCCGTGCTCAGTAATTGAGATGAGGCTTTCAGTGCTTTTTCTCTCCTCCCCCTTAGAAGTAGAGAAGGATGGTTTGGGGGAGAACGTACCAGTCTGTGGGGGTTACTGGAGGGGAGCGTTTCCCACTGTCACTGTATTGAAGAGGTTGCTGGGTGTCAGCATTGCCCCGGAGTTGTGGGGTTTTGTTAAGGTCTCTAATGCTTCTTCCTGGATGAGCAGGGGAATAAACTGGGACTTGTTCTACCTCCAGCTCTGCTGGTCCCCATTCCCTGCTTGAGCTGTGTGGTTTTATTCTCCAGAAGACAGAAATGATTTCCCTAGGGAGGGATAAGACGTGATCATTTATAAAACACTCAGACCCGCAGCACCGACACTGTCTTCACGTTTGGGCTGCCTCTGGAGTGACTGCCCTGCTTGATATTTTTCCCTTGCTGTCCTGTTTGCAACATGAACAGCTAGTGACCAGTAATTAAAGCTCTTCAACTTTCAGAGAGAAACCTAGGGGTGGGAAGGCAGGGATAGGAAGTAACTTGACTTGACTTGACTTCAAGCAAAAATTGAATAGCAAAGCACCATAACTATCTCTACGAATTTTGTCCAAGTTTCTTGTGTATAGAAGTGGAGTCTTGAACATGCAAAAAGAGCTGCAACATGCCTGTCTGAAGGGGAAGAGGCAGGATGAAAGTGAGGAGGGGTGGGCTGCATCAAGAGCCTAACTATTCTCTTGGCCCCAGGGGATCATACCCATAGAAAGCTTGCTCTGTTTTCATGACTTTTTCTACTTCTTGCCTGTTGAAATAATTGAGGTTCCAAGTTTCAGTGGACAAACAAGGTCTCTTTTTGCAGACTAAGTTCCCCTGTGGCAAGGGGACAGATGGACACTGTGATCCCAAAAGAAAGCAGCTGAGTTCTTGGATGAGCACTTTTGTCCTAGATGCCTGCCTCTAGTTTTCTCATCTTGTCTTAGTATTGTATTTAAGTTTAAGTGACTTTTAGGAGCAAGGCGGTTGGAGGTAACTGGACGTTCTTGTCTCTTCCAGTGAAGCAGGTCTCTGGATGTAGTGCTGTATTTCTTACTCTGTGCCTGACCCCACAGAAAGCCTTTTTTTAGACTACCAGGAGAAATAATCTATTTGAGGTTTTCTGGGAAGATGGTGCCAGTGGGAGCTCTCCTGTGCCAAGTACCACCAGTCTGCCAAAGATCTGTGCTGCCTTCCTCCTGTCGACTGTTTCTCTCCCAATGCTGTGTCTCCTTTTCAACAAAAAAACATTTCAAACATTGACTCTTTGAGCTGGGGGCAGAGAGGGGAATAATGACTGATGTAACAATCCTATTTCACGGTGTATTGTCCAGAAAGGCCTCTGGAAGCTGTCTGCTCTGATCACTGTGAATGGGAGCTGAAAACTATGTACATAATGAGAATACTTAGACAGATTAAATTCTTCTCTTGAGACTTGCTTGTCTGTGCAGCATCTTTATCGCTACTCCAAAATCTCACACCTAAGTGTGTCTGCAGAGTCTTCAGAGACCGCTAGGCCCCTATTAACCTTTTTCTGAGCAAATGATTATCTCGCTTCTTGTTTGTAAATTGCCTTGGAAAATAAAGGCTGGCAAAAGAAATGAGTGAAGGCAAGCGCAGGAAATACTGAATGAGATTTTTTTGCTCCTGTCCTGTCCCTTGGTGCTGATATTTGTCTCCCCTTTGGGACCATAGGAGTCCTGGGAGGTTTACAAGGTGCTCCTTGCCTCGTTGTTCCATACCTGTGAGGGCAAACTGGCTGGAGGAAAGGCATGTGCTGGCTGGCCCAGCGACCTTGTTGAGGCGAGCAGCAATTACAGATAAAACAGATCGATGGCTTTCTATCTTCGCTCTGCATCGTCACCGCGCTGTCATGTCCTCGACAGCTGAAGTGGCTCCCGAGTCCCTTGGCTGTCTCGGTGGCAATGCTGAGGACAGGGTCGAGTTCTCTCTGCGCTGAATTCACACTTCAATGCAGTTGCTCTGTCCTGCTTTCTGTAAGGTCAGCTAGGTGTCTTCTGCGTAGGCTGCGGGGAAGGGGCAGCGGATTTGAGTCTCAGATCTCTCCTCATAACACCTTCTTGTCTTTCTGTTGCCGTGCTGTAGGAACGTGACATGATAGCCCCTGTTTCTAGAAAGCAGATCCTGGGATAAATAAGAGATTAAATCCTGGGGATCAGCAGCCATTTGGAGCATCTGATCCAAACTGCATTCACGACCTGGCAAACGGCGCTGCTCTTCTGCACCGTTGTAGCTACACCCTCTAGTCCCTTCTCAGCCCTCCTCTTGCGACAGTTTGGAGCACGGCGACTTCCCGGGCTGAAGGGAAACGGCTGAAGTGCCTTTCAGGAGAGGCACGGGCGCAGGTAGCCCTGGTGGCCTGGCTCGGGAGCGCGTCAGAGGCACCAGGTGCATCTGTTCTGTCTGAGTCTCTGGGTTCCTCGCCGGCCGGGGCCGGG
>NW_008612343.1:0-4391 GCF_000691845.1 Merops nubicus | reverse complement strand
CCAACTGGCTCAGCAGGTCCTTCACTGCTGTCCCCTGGGCTGTGAGGGGATCCTTCTGGTCTCCATCCCTTTCCTCCAGCTCAGGGGACTGGTACCATGAGGGTGACTGGACTGGCCATTGAAGGCTGGGGCAAAGGTGGCATTCAGTACCTCAGCCTCTCCTCAGCCTTGGTAACAGTGTTCCCCCTCACAGCCAGTAAAGGATGGAGATTCTCCCTGGGCCTTTTTTTAGCTGTTAATATATTTGTTAAAACACTTTTTATTATCCCTTGCAGGGGTGTCCAGGCTGAGTTCCAGCTGAGCTTTTGCACTCCCCAATGTTCTTTCTACATGACCTAACTAAATCTCTTTTCTTTCTAACTGTAAAAACATCTTCTCATGGAAACAGTTGTGACAAACTAGAACCTCTTGGCTGACAAATTAGTTCTTTAGGCTTCTATTTACATCCTTTCATAGAGATTTCAGGTTTACAACTTCCAGCCAGGAATGAAATGTGATTATTACTAAAAATACTGATTAAATCACTGTCAGATATTAAATCAAAAGGAGATGTGGTGTAAGGTGCAAGTCAGTTTTAGGATGATACAGATCTGCCACTGAAGTTTATTTCCTCTACTGGTCTGGTAAGACGAGCTTACCTGAGACAAGGGAGATGTGATTTTCAGAAGCCCTCAGTCTCTCCGTGTCCCAGTGAATTTGGTAAGAGCTGCATATGCTCAGCAATCTCTGAAAAGTCAGGCAGCAAAACTAAATACACTGGTTCTCAGGCCAGAGAGGGACTCATCCTTTCCTCAGAAGTTTGTTGCTTTCAACTGAGAATCAAATTATGGCTTGCAAATGACTTCTCCTCCACACCCCCTTCAAGAAAAAAAAAACCCAACCAAACAACCAAACCAAACCAAACCAAACCACCAAACAACAATCCTCCCCCTCCCACCCCCACCCCCCAAAAAAAATCCCACAAAAACTTAAAACTTTGTCTCTATCTCTGAAAAAGAACTAAATTAACCAGGCAACCAGCGACTGCAAAGGAGGAGGTGCTGCACAGCAAACAGTGACCCCAGCAGACTACACCAAAGCAGTAAGTGATGGGTGGCTGTTCTTCCACCCAGCAGTCACAGGGGGTGTTGCACTTGGAGCCCGTTCCAGCATCTGGGGTGGCCTGCAACAGGCTGTCACTGACTTACCTGCCTCCCAGTCATCTGCAGAGGACTTGGGGCAGGCAGCAGGGGGCTGGCAGAGGGGCAGGATGTATCCTGTTCTGCAAACACCAGGCACAGCTGGTATGGCAATTTAGAGCCATTCCACACAGAACTGTGCTGGGGAGGTCACTGTTAGTCCTTCCATGCCAGATGAAAATCTAGGTTTCCTCTGAAGCCTGCTGAGCCAACGTGGGATCAGAAAAAGGAGTGATAAACTGTCCAGACTTGCACAAGGGATTTCCTTGTCCTTGGGCAAGCCGAAGGTGGAACTGGCAGAACACAGTCCTCCTACCCAATCTACACAGAGGCTGTATCTATTTCAGACAGCTGGATGTGGGATGTGCATTTGGACACGTGTCAAGGACAATTTAGAAAGAGAGGTGCTCCAAAATGGCAATGACAGATCCAATACAAAACTGTGATAGCAGGGGAAACTTACTGCATGGAAAAAAAAATACCCCCCACACTCTGTACCTCTGGTGCACAAGACTTCCAGATAGCCTTGAACTACATCTCCTGGATTAAGCATATCCTTGTACTTCAAGGTACTTGAGTTGGCTGAGTAAACTTGATCTAGGTCTGCCTCAAATCACAGCCAGCCTGGAACAGTGACACTGTCATGAGGTAGCTGCCAGTCAATGGCTCCAGCACACAATTCCTGTCTTTTAGCACACAAGACCTAAGCCAGCACTCTTTTGCACAAAGTATCTGAGCAACACAGGTAAGGTCCAAATTTAGGACCTTGGGTTGCCTAAGATTACACAAATTATCCTTCTGCATAAGAATATGATAATCTGAAAAGTTGTTGAAATAATGTATTCCAGAATGAATAACCAGCTGCCAGAAACCCTTTAGCTTGGGTTGGTTATCTCATGAAGAAAGAAGCAGGGGTTCAGATAAAGCCCAGGAGCTGTGCTAAAGCCACTTGTTTTCAGATGAGAGGGAACAGGCAATAGCTCAGATTGCCACCTGCTAAACAAGAGGCGAGTCACAGCAAGTGACAGAATCACTTCTGCACAAGGACCTCAAGAGATGTACATACATGGCTGTGAGATATATATAAGGTACTGCTGTGAGAAGGTGGTCAGACCCATGTCACAGCTCCTCCAGGATCCTGTTTCACTAGCAGGCAATACCATCCCCATGGGCTGTGATGCAGCAACTTCCCTCAGACTGTCCTCATCACACTGCTCAGCCCATCCTCCTACCCAAGCATCTGCTCACAGTTCCCCAAAGAAACAAGCAGATTCTTCTGCATTGGTTACACTTCATTCACTGTTTGACAGTATTTTCAACCAAAGCAACTAAATACCTTCTGGAATCTTAGTGGGAAAATGAATGTTTAGAGTGTGCCATAGCAGATGAGAAGCACCAGCGTGCCAGGTGCCTGGCTCCATCCTCTGAAGAGGTGGCAGCAATGCACCACCCTCCCCTCCATCCCACTGCAGAGAACCCCTCAGAAAGGAGGCACAGAGCATGGCTCTCGCTGGAGAGACCAGTGGGCGACCAGAACCCAGAGGGGAAAGGAAACAGCTTGAAGACTTTTCATCTGACATGTTTTTAAGCAGCGATTCAGGATGCTGTATTTGGGCTATGGATTAGGGAAGCTGCTGTGCATCTTAAAGAAAACCACCTAAACAACCCAACCCCAAAACCAAACCAAAACACAGCACAGGCAGGAGCCAGGGCTTCGATCGTTCCAGAACTCCACTGCCTCAGACACTGGTTGAGATGACAGCAATGGCACAGCAATGCAGGGCTGAACGTGTGTCAGAAGAGGAGCTCCCTGGTGTGCCTTGCTGAGCAGCCAGCCTGAGCCAGCACCGTGGTGTCCCTCACCTTCACAGCATGCCAGGCACAATGACAGTCAGGGCTCTTCAGAGGCCTCTGATGCACCAGCAGCTCTGAGGAGCTCTCGAGGAGATGCCGTGTGCTTCAGAAAGCAGTGTGCAGGGTCTTCCCCTTCCAAGCTGCTAGATTCAAAGTGCCCTGGAGAGAACCCATGGGAACTCCACGGCACCTCCTGGAAATTAACCACAGAAGAAAGCAGAAAATGCTTCGGGAACAGCTAGAATGGCTAGAACTGGAACCCAGGCAGATTTGGGAGTGAAAACAGGAAGGCAGAACTCCACCAGACCAAGATGGGTGCAGAGCATGTCTTTGTGAAGATTACACATGTTCACCTTATTAAAAGTACCTACAGTCAGACTCATCATAGGAGCAAATGAGAGTTCTGAGGGGAGGGCACTACCCAAGACCAAAAACTATAGCCCTGCACAATGAACAGTTAGCACTTTTTTTACATAAAAAACAACAACAACAAAAATCTCCCAAAAAAAAAAAAAAGAGCCAAAAAACCCCAAACCACCACCACCAAAACCCCCACTTTTGTACTTTCCTAAGGCAGGAAACAGATGCCCCTACTCGAGGGGATGCAGCACTAGACCTGATGGTCACAAATGCTGGTGGGCTCATCAGGGACCCCAGCAGAGGAGGCAGCCTGGGCTGCAGTGACCACACGTTAGTGCAGTTCAGGGTCGAGGGGTATGAGGGAGATTAAAAGAAAAGTCAAACCCCTCAATTTTAAAAAAGCAAAGCTCCCACTCTTCAAGGAGTTAATCAGTCAGACCCCCTGGGAAATAGTCCTGAGGGACAAGGCAGCAGAGCTGGCAGATCTTTAAGGATACTTATCCTAGAGAGCAAGAACCTACAATTCCCAGCAGCAGGCAATGGGGCAGGGAAGGAAGGAGACCAGCAGGGCTGAGTCCAGACCTGCTGGCCAGAATAAGGGCTGAGGCTGCACAGGCAGTGGCGGCAGGGACAGGTACCCTGGGGAGAACACAGGGACAGGTACCCTGGGGAGAACACAGGGACAGGTACCCTGGGGAGAACACAGGGACAGCACCTGGCTGTGCAGGGAGGAGGGGAGGAAGGTCAAGGCCCAGCTGGAGCTGAACCTGGGGAGAGATATGAAGGAAAACAGGAAGGGCTTCTGTAGGGCCCTGAACCAGCAGAGGAAGGTTACAGAAGGCATCCCCTCCCTGAGGAACAGCACTGGGGAATTCGTGACAGATGAGGAGAAGGGAGAGGTCCTGAACAACTTTTCTGTCTCAGTCTTCAATGGCAACTTCTCTTCTCACAGCTCTCAGAGGGATGGCCTCCGAGACAGGGCCCAGCAGGACAAAGCCC
>NW_008612342.1:0-264 GCF_000691845.1 Merops nubicus | reverse complement strand
GGGGGTTATTGCCCCATCCCGGGAGCGATGCGGGAACCTCGCGTGGAAGCAAAAAACGGGGTGAAAATGGGGGAAAAAAAGTCCAGCGCTGGAAAACGCGGATCGGGGGATAGAGTTCACGCAGAGGACACGTTTTCTAGGCGATTAGCTGTGTATTACAGCCGGGACTGACCTCGCCAAACCCCTTGACCTCGCCGGGGCTGGACATTGTGCCCGCAGTTCAGCCAAACTTTGCGTGTGCGGGGGTCCCGGCCGTGGAAACGG
>NW_008612341.1:0-525 GCF_000691845.1 Merops nubicus | reverse complement strand
CCCCCCTTCCCCTCCCTCCCTCTGCCCCACCTTGACCTCCCCATGGCCAACCCCTCCGCAGATGCATCGACATCATGGAGCTGTCGGAGCAGGTGGATCTCCTGCGCTTCCAGTGGCACACCCTCAAACTCTACTGCGCCGTCTGCGCCCTGGGCAACAACCGGGTGGCCCACGCCCTCTGCAGCCACGTGGACCAAGCCCAACTCCTCTTTGCCATCGAGAGCCCCGAGCTCCCAGGTCCTCTCCGGGCCGGCTACTACGACCTCTTGCGCGCCCGTTCCTCCATGAGCGCCGAGTTCATCGTCCCCATGACCGAAGCCACCAAGAGCATCACCCTCTTCCCGGATGGTGGTCGAGCTCCTGGACCTCCCGGCGTGGGGCCCAGCGCTTGTTTGAGACCCCAACCTCATTTTGCAGAACCTTGTTTCATCTTGGCCGACGGTGGCCGGGTGGCTTTGAGCCCCGGGATCCCCTTGGATGTTTTGGGGGCTCGGGCCATCAGGATGTTGGCCGAGGCGGTGGCCG
>NW_008612340.1:3379-7507 GCF_000691845.1 Merops nubicus | reverse complement strand
GTCCCTGCTCACACTTGGTACCTTAGGGCCCCGCTGGCCCAGGCTTGGCTCAGAGCTCTCCCAGAGCAGTGTGGCCGCTCGGCCTTCCTGTGTCGGGGGAAGTCCAAGGTGGCATTAACAGACTAGCCATCCACCCTGCCCAGGGACGGGGCACCAGGAGAGCTCCTGTCCTGCAGGAGAGGCAGGTGTCACTGTCAGGGAGGGCCAGGACACAGAGGCGCTGGGGTGTTGTGTCCCAGCAAGAGGGAGTCTCATCCCCAGGGGCTGGGTAGGGCTGAACTTCCCTGGGCGTGTCAGCAGCAGCCACAGGTGGATGTGTTACCTTGGCATGGAGAAGGAGCTGCTGTGACCCACAGAGAGGATGCTATGGGCCGTATCCCACGGGCAGGGCAGGGATGTGGCCTGACACAGGCTCTGACACAGCATGAAGGCGAGCTTTGGAGATTCACCTGCCTGGGAGGTTGGGAGGGTCATGCCAGAGCAGGGGGCTTGGAGGGGCAGAGGAGGGAAAGGCCTCACTGAAGTTTTAGCTGAAGGAGAACTTGCAACGTGATGGCAGAAGCAACAGCGAGGCCTGAAGTTCTGTGATGTCACTGGTGAACACCAGCTAACCAAGGTGAAAGGCAGGGAGCTGGGGCAGGGGTGGGTCCATGCTGTCCCTAGGGATGGCCGGTGCAGAGTACGGGGCTGCTGAGCGAGGGCCTGAGCGGGCTCTTCACGGGAGAGAAACCAAGAGCAGGAGGGTGGGAGAGGAGGAGGGAAGGAGGATCAGGAATTCAGTATCTCTTTCTGGAAAAAAAAAAAAAGTTTAAATCATCAATATCTAATTAGTGGATGATAATCAAGAAAGGATTTAATTAGAGCTTGACAGAAAGCTCCAGCTCAAAAGCCACGGCCCCCCTAGGAGGAAACCGGATCTAATTAAAAGGAAAGGCTCTGCTGGATCGCAAATAGAAACGTAGCCATCTGCCCTGCTCAAAATCCCAGTAATGTAAAACGAGATTTTTCTAAATCCTTCTGTTATAAAACCAGAAATGGGCCTTTAACAACAGCATGTCAACAGCTGTATGACTGGGAGTACCCTGATGCCACCCCAGTCCGCAAAATTAACAGAGGAGCTCCTTCAGAATGTCCCATGGGGTGACACTTACTTGGAGAGGAATGGGCCATGTGGGTGATCCCTCTCGTCCAGGGCAGGTACGGGGGTGAGCTGAAGGCAGCTGGGCTCGTCCTGTGTATGCCTCTGTTCCAGTGACCACACAGCAGCCAGCTCCTGGAGACCAGGGCACAGGACTAACACCACCACCACCACGCTCTGAGGAGGCTGCCCGGGAGCCTGAGCAGTCCCTCTGATTCCCCAGTTCTGTGCTGTAGTGTCAGATGCCATCACCCTGTGAGCTAACGCCAAGCTTTGGGCCCAGTTGTGCTGCTGCCCAGCAGGACTGCTGAGCGAGAGAGCCCCATGTGCCTCCCGCCAGGCCAGGCACTCCCAGTGGGTCCAGGGCTCTGTTTTCAGGGGGGCTTCGCTCTCTACTTACAGTCTGCTGAGGGTCAAAAGAGGCAGCCAAGTGAGTGCGTGGTCCCTCTTACGTGCAGGAGGTGACTGGCCACGTCTGACGGGGTTTCTCACGCTTCAGGTTCACACTGAGTGTGGTGAGACCTTCCAGCTCCCTTAGGCCACCACGCGTGGGTGCCTTTCCACCCGGGGCTGAGGTTTATCAGCAGCACTTTCGAGTTAAACAGATCGTGTCCAGGCTCCTTGCCCAACGGAGAGTGTGATAATACATATCCTTCTCAGATCCCTTCTCCTTCGGGAGGCTCCCTTTGGAGCTGCACTGGGCTCTTGCATGGGCCTTTCTCACCCAGCAGCGTGTGAACCGGGAGCAGAGCGTGGAGACGCGATGGCTCTGCTGAGCCACAGCAGGACAGGCTGGTCTTCCTGACTGGGACTCACTGGAGAGCCAGCTCCTCTCAGGGAGACTTTGAGGTGTCAGAAGAAATTGTTTACATGGATATAAAACTCATTTGTTGAAAGTCATACTTAAAAAATGAGAGACAGATACCACTGCTCCAAACCAGGTAGGACTGTAACTGGGATAGCTGCTGGGAGTGAGATGAAGTAGCCCTGAGCCCGTTCTTTGCCTGAGGGGGGGAGAAATATTGCCAATATATGATCTTCCAGGTGAACTGCTCCCATCTGCCAATCTCTCAGCAAAAAGAAGACATCACTATAAAAAAAGCTTTGCATTTGCTCAATTACCAGCTTCTGGCCCCCAGAAAATCTCTGCTGAAGATTTCCCCCCTGCTCCCCCTGCCACTCACGTCGTGAGCCAGCCCCGGGCTCTGGCGGGCAGCGCGAGGCTCCCGTGGACGCCGTCCACGTGCCACTGGACCCGCAGGGAGAGGCTGAGCCGGGCGTTTCGGAGCCACTTCTGTCCTGGAGCTCACATCCCTTAACTGTTGTTCCAGATAAAGTAACTGTCAGTTCTGATTCATGCAAACTCGTAACTCTATTCTGAATCCTGCTGGTTTTTTGGCTCAGAAGCAGCCTGTGGAGCAAATCGCCGTGAGGGAGCTCCTGTCTGTGTAAGTGGCCGGTGCTAGCCGTCCCGAGCACACTGCCTTTCATTTCCATCTGTCTTTGAGGGATTGCTATTTTTAGGGGTTGGGGGGAGCTGTGTTTGTCCCTTTTCCTTTTGGCATCCAGGTCCTGGGAGGATTCCTAGTGAGAAACAGCCACTCCAGACCCCAAAGCCAAAGTCTCCATGTTGGGGCTCTCCAGCAGGGCCCCGTGCTGTGCTGATGGCTCAGCGTTGCAGCGAGTGGCCGTGGGCACAGGGGGCATATGTGGGGGATATGGCCCCCAGAGCTTCCTCCCCTTTGGCACAAGGTAGATGAGGTGGTGTGTGGGGATCACCGAAATACTCATGGCAGGCAAGAGCAGTGAAAGCTGGTCTTCATCGCAGCCTGCAGACTAAACTAGACAGCAAAAGTGATTAAAAAGTCGGATTTGAATCCTGCAGGCACAACTGCAGAGGGCTGAGGCAGCGCTGGGATAACCACAGTACTTGACAAACGTGCAGGTTACTCGGCCTGAATTAGGTAAATGCACCTTCTGCTGGGGGATGTTACCCTGCCAGGAGGAGCCTCCTTGGCTCTCTGCTAAAGCCTCACTCCAGTCTTGCAGCCTGAGCCATAACTTTGAATTTCCTTCAATTAATTTATTTTGCAAGATATCAAAAGCCCTTGAAATGCCCGTTTCACTTCTAGGGGCCCCTGACAAAGGAGAACTGAGGAGCAGGAAGCCAGGAAGCAGCCTCAAAGCCAGCAGAAAGGGCAGTTTCCCTGGGGCTGGAGCCCCAGCCCCAGCAGGAGCCTGTGGGCAGCCCTGCAAACCACAGCCCGTTCATCCTCCCCCTGCACACACTCTGCCCCAGGGATCACTGAAATGCCCAGTCTTTGATCCAGCTTTCCACGGGGAAAGCTCAGGAGGTGGGAGTTGGAGCCCAGAGCCTGTGGGAGGGAGGGCAGCTGTGAGGTGTGAGGAAGTGGCTGCCTGTCCTCAGCACCACCAGCAGCAGGGACCAGCACCACGCCCTCTGAAGAACAGGAATTAAAAGCAAAATGGATGGGTGTTGGGTTTTATCTTCCCTCTTCAACAGGGACTCTTGTAGGAGTCATCGGCTGGTGTTTTTTGTGTGGTTGCAAGGTGCAGAAATAGGCCGTTTTAACCAGAGCCCGGGGTTTTCCAGGGGACGTGGGGTTGTTGGGGGGCGGGTGCTGGCAGAACCATCCGTGTGCCCCTCAGGCCTGCCGAGGGGGGCTCGGTGGGAAGGGCAGCACCGAGGGCTGTTGGCCGTGTGGGGACCCCCTCCCTGTTCCCGCCCCGCACTTCAGTGTCGCTCCTCGCTGCAGGCGCGGGAGGGTGTTTCCAGGACATCAGGCGGCCTGGGGACACACAGGGAAGTGAATGGCTTGTGACAGAGCAGAGGACTCGGCTTGCTGCTGGGAACACGTGGGACAGACGGGGAAGAGGAGAGCGTGGTGGTCTTTGCCGGGAGGGGACCTGCTTCGGTGGCGCGGCCCCACCACAGCCCCTTCCCCGGGCGCTGCAGAGCGGCGGGGGGG
>NW_008612340.1:2982-3337 GCF_000691845.1 Merops nubicus | reverse complement strand
TGCAGAGCGGCGGAGGGCTCGTGGGAAGGGGCTGGTCATCCTCGGGCAGAGGGGTCTGGGTACTCGTGGTGACTCGGGCACGCGCCTTTGACCTGGTAGTAAACTTGTAGTTTAATTCTCTCTGGCAAACAGGCTGTGTGAGCTCTTGGGCAGAGCTCCCAGAGCCTCTCCCTTTGCCCTGGTGCCCGTGCAGAGCAGGCACAAAGGGACAGGAGGGCCTTTGACCTGGTAGTAAACTTGTAGTTTAATTCTCTCTGGCAAACAGGCTGTGTGAGCTCTTGGGCAGAGCTCCCAGAGCCTCTCCCTTTGCCCTGGTGCCCGTGCAGAGCAGGCACAAAGGGACAGGAGGGAGCAG
>NW_008612340.1:418-2941 GCF_000691845.1 Merops nubicus | reverse complement strand
GGCAGTGGTCATTGCTGCCTGGCCCCCACGGCTGTGTTGTAACAACCCACTGCATCGGTGGCTCATGTGCTGTGTGTTTTTCCTGTACCTTTCTGAGTGACTCTGCTTTTGCCCTAAACCCCGTCTCTTGTGTCCCCCACGAGTGCTGTCATCCTCCAGCATGTTACTCCACTGCCTGCTGCACCACTGCCTCGTCCTGCCATGTTTGGGACCTGCTGATGTCCTGGGAGACTCTTATGCGTGCACCTGTGGAGTCTGCAGAGCAATGAGCTCTCAGTGAGCTCCCGCTTTACCTGGGCAGCTGGATCCACCTGCAGCCCAAACAAATGCTCAGAAATGCGGCAGAAATACCGATGCTTGCAGAGTCCAAGGAAGGACCCGGGAGCTGCCATTCTGCTCCTGTGAAGGACCAGCCGAGGGCTGTGCAGGAAGGCCGTGAGCCTGCCCAAGCCACTGCTGGTGCGGGTAAAATTGGTGCCTGATTTTTATTTATTTTTTAACTTCCATTTGCCATGTTGTGCCACGCTGAGTGCAGCCCGGTTCCCTGCTGGGCTGAGAGGGGCTCTCACTGAGGGACAGCTGGGACACTCACCTTGCCGTACTTCCCTCTGGCTTCACCCTGCATTCCCAGTGCTTCTCTCCTCCTCTCTGATTTTGGCAGAGCTGTTACAGCTGTGTCACGTCAGCCCAACCAGTGCTGCAGGGGCAAAACCTCCTTGATGAGAGTGGCCACAGAGCACCCTAACTTTTTTCATAGTTGCACTGCACTGGAAGCTCAGTGGATCCTAAAATCCTCTTGGCACCTCTGCTTTCCTAGGAAGAGTGCCTGGCACAGGTCTGCCACTCCTCCTTGCCTTTAATTCTGGATCTTGGCTGAGCTAAATGCCATCTGGCTTGAAGGCTCCCAAGTTAGCAGGCAGGCCAGGTTGCTCCTCACCTTTGTATCAGGCTAGCCAGGGACGTGGTGGAGTCCCCATCCCTGGAAGTATTTAAAAGACATGTAGATGTGGCACTTAGAGACATGGATTAGTGGTGAACTTGGCAGTTCTGGGTTAATGGTTGGACTCGATGGTCTTAAAAGTCTTTTCCAACCTAAACGATTCCATGTTTCTCCTATTCACTGTGCAGCACACAGCGTTGGTGCTGGTTATACGTTTCCTTCCAGAGGGGATGGTTTTGTGGTGGTCTGGCCCCAGCAGGCAGGGAGCTCCCCAGGATGCAGCCGTGTTCAGCTGGGAGTCCCCGGCGAGGACGTGCCGGAGACACCGGCTCCTGGGCTCCTCGTGCACGAGCACCGGGTGGCACCGGCGCTGCCCGCGGCGGTAACAGCCTGCGGGGCTCGCCGCTGCCCGCAGAGACGCTTTCCCCAGGCGGGGCTGTGACGTGCGCTTGCTTTCCTCCCGCCCTGGGACATCCCCGCGGGAACCAGTGACAAGGGCATATCTGCACCCTGGGAGCTCACCAGGCTGCCGCGGCAGCGGCGTTCGTGCCCAGCAGGGTGTTTGCCGTCCCTCTGGCAACAAGAGACAGAGGGGCTTTGTTACTTGTGCGGGCACAAGCCTCGCAGTTCTTCCTAACCCGGGACAGAAACACTCGCAGGGTGCCCAGCTGCTCTCCAGCATCACGAGCACTTTCAGCCTCCCCAGCTGATACAGGGTGAGGAGTTTCTGTACTTGCTGTAGTTAGAAAAAAAGTCACCTCCTTACCTGACAGTCACAGGCCTCGTTGGTGTTTCCCTCCCTGTTCATCCTGGTGCTCCCTGAGATTTGGCACAGAGCTTGTGGGACGGAGACTTGCAGGCTGCGAGGCAGCCAGGTGTGGGGCCTCCTGGGGATAGTGACCCCCTCAGCAGGCAGCACTCCTGCCCACAGCGTGCCTGGATCTTCTGCCCATATGCAGGGAGCCTGTGGTGGTGAGGAAAGCCTGTGGGGAATCACCGATCCTGTGGCTGATACAGAACCCAAAACCTTGATGTCCCCACTTGTGCATGGGCTAGATTGAAGACAGCCACGTTCACACATAGTCCCCTGGGGCTGCTGGGGCGGCAGTGTCTGTCACCTGCTGTGCCACCTGGCTGTTGTGGGGCAAAGGTGGACTCCCTGACAGGCACGAGCTGCACCAGTGCACTGACCTGAGGCCTCAGTGCCCAGCACTGCCACCCCCATGTCCCCTCTGATGCCTCCCCTTCCTCTGCAGCGCTCTGCCTGGTGCTGGGCTGCATGATCTTTCCCGACGGCTGGGATGCGGAGACCATACGGGACATGTGCGGGGAGAAGACGGGGAAGTACTCCCTGGGCGACTGCTCCGTGCGCTGGGCTTACATCCTGGCCATCATTGGCATCCTCAACGCCCTCATCCTGTCCTTCCTGGCCTTCGTCCTCGGCAACCGGCAGAACGACCTGCTGCACGAGGAGCTCAAGACAGAGAGCAAAGGTGAGCGCCATGCTGCCAGGGGTCTGGGCCCCACACCATGGCCTAGGGGGGATCCCGGCTGGGAATAGCCCCGGGGGCTCAGCCCCTCTG
>NW_008612340.1:0-230 GCF_000691845.1 Merops nubicus | reverse complement strand
GTGGGGATGGGATGGGAGGGCAGGGGGTGAACCTGGCTGTGTGGGGCAGTGGGGCTAGGGGCAATGGGGAAGGGAGGCAATAAGGACGGGGGGCTGCAAGGATGAGGCTGGCACGTGCATACACATGCTGGTGGCACGGCGATGCAATGGGGCTTGCCCGGTGCCGGCCCTGACCCTCTGTGCTCTCCCCGCAGAGGATATAAGGCCGAGTGCCCGCAGCAGGACCCTCT
>NW_008612339.1:2731-3854 GCF_000691845.1 Merops nubicus | reverse complement strand
CCCTGGGCTGGGCCAGCGGTGGCCAGAGTGGTGAGGCACACAGCTGCGCAGAGGGTCACATTTTTTCAGTCCGTGTTGCCCTAACAAACAAATGTCCCAGGATGCAGACAATAATGTTTTTATGAGACTCTAAATTCTAAACTCAAATGCTCTTTGTAGTGGACTAATAGCCAACACGTGGCCCTTCGTCTCATGCTGAACTTTTGTGGTCCTGCAGGGGAAAAAAAGGCCCTGGTGAGCATTTACACTGAGCACTTTGTTCTCACAGATTTGTAGAGCAAAGAGAATAATGTATTGAGACTCTCAACCCGTGCCAGTTTGGCTTCATTTGTCCTTCTGAACTTGCCCTGAGAGATAATGTTTCCTTCTAATCTGCTGCCGTCCACCTACAGCAGGGATCCAGTGAATAATTCTCCCAAACAAGCCTTTATTCTTAAGACTCTGTCTGGCCCTAACCCCTTCTCCCCCTTACAGAGTAATTGTTGTGTTCATTACATGATAATAGCCCAAGCTGTATTCCAGCCCACACTTGCCATGGCCACACAAACAAGGTTCAGGCTGCACTGCTTTCAGGATAATGCTGCTCATTTGGCATTATTTGAAAGAATGTGCCAGGCATCTGAGCACCAGGCATGCTCACTGCACCAGCCTGCCTGCGTCCGATCACTAGTCAGATACTGTGGCTTCACTCTCCTGCAAGAAACCAGCACATCCTCCAAGGAACTAAGGCTTTCTTTTTTCCACACATGACAATAAATGACTGTTATACTCCTATGGGAACAAGACAGAAGGAAGAGGAAACAAGGCTTGTAAGTCTCTGGTTAATGTGACAAATCTTTTCCATTCTTTTCTGTTCAGGTACTTATGTCACCCTTTCATAATAGTATTTTCATAAGCCTGTGTAAGCTTCACAAATTGCCCTTTATATCTGTAGGAGATGGGAAGCTGCAGGGGATGAGCAATGTACACATTCAATGCACAAGAAACCCATTATGTAGCCTGCTCCTGGAAGCCACTCTCCAGGGATATCTGAAATGGGTGTCCCTCTGAAAATACCCAAGGGAGCTCCCTCTGCTGTAGAAAGGTATTAGTAATATCAGTGCTGCCTTCATGGTGCCTTTCA
>NW_008612339.1:889-2700 GCF_000691845.1 Merops nubicus | reverse complement strand
CAGCAGGATAAAGCAAAGCTGAGGTCAGATGCTGTGCTCAGGCACTGACAGAGGGCTTTGCTCCTAACACAGCTGCTGAGCTTAAGCAACAGCTAAGGGTCACTCTGATACCTCCCAGGAGGGCTGGAGAGATGGCAGCCTCTAGATCAGACTGGCCTAAACCCTGGAAGTTGGCTGAAAAAGTGTTCCTTTGCTAGGGGGAGCCTGTCTGAGTCAAGTCATGACTCTTACTTACTGCTAAGTCAAAGGGTTAGCCCAGACTGACATTTCCACTGCACGCAAGTGCCACGCAGCATGTACCACTCTGATACCTCCCAGGAGGGCTGGAGAGATGGCAGCCTCTAGATCAGACTGGCCTAAACCCTGGAAGTTGGCTGAAAAAGTGTTCCTTTGCTAGGGGGAGCCTGTCTGAGTCAAGTCATGACTCTTACTTACTGCTAAGTCAAAGGGTTAGCCCAGACTGACATTTCCACTGCACGCAAGTGCCACGCAGCATGTACCAGCCTGCCCCAGCCGCTGAGGCTGGCGGCGTGGTGGCACAGGGTGAACACTGGCATGGACACACGAGCACGTACCTGCGTGTGCCAGTGTGTTTAGAAGCACGGCATGCAGAGGTGTGCATGCTGAATGCGATCTGTGCGGGCTGTTCCCAGACTGGTCTATGCATGGCAGGAGGGTTTCTCGCCAGGAAATGTAAGAAAGGAAAAAAAAAACCCAACCAAACAAAAAACCAACCACCACACATGCAGGTTCACACACAAGCATGTATATACAAAAACATGCAAGTGCCTGCCACACACATTCACGCTCAGTATGGGAACAAGACTGCTTATGTCTTAGAGAAGTGGTGAAAAGCCCAGAACGGCCCCGAGAGGCTCAGCTTCCCCAGTCTGTGCTTGGTGCTGCGTGTGGCAGCCCCTGCCTGGATGTCCCCCACCATCCCCATGGCTTAGACCCTGTCCTGTTCCCAGGGCTGCTCCAGAGCTCACAGAGCAATCCAGCGTGTGTGAAATATCCCTGCACAGGACAACTTGTTCCAAGAGAGCAGGAGCTCAGAAAACCTGAGCAGGAACGGCAGTGTCCTTTGTGTATCATGAGGCTGGACTCCTGCCAAATTCCTCTGCACCCACTGCCTCTATTAAATGCGTCAATCATTTCTTGGCAATCCAAGCCCTAGAGAGGAGTTGAGAGGCAACTTCAGAGGGTTCAGTTGCTTTCATTAAAAGGTGAAAAATACATGCAGAGCAGGAGCTGAGAGCAGGACCGAGCTCTGGCTGTACAGAGAACGGGGCTGCGGAACCCTTCCTCCTGGGGACAGGGAAGCGGCAGCAGGGGACAGACCTTGCTGTGGCCACAGACTCTGCCCAGGAGTGCCCATGCATGGCGGGCCTGGCGCGGGTGGGCAGGGTGCTGGGGCAGGCGGGGAATGGCTGTGACCTTCCTGGGACCGGACCGCATCTGCTGGCCTAGAAGGTGCTGCCAGCAGCAGACCCAACAGCCGTCGCCAGCCAGCACCCTGGGGCTGGAAGGGAATCAGCGCCAGTTTCTGGGGATGAACCAGAGGAAAACTGAACACAGCGTGACACCCGGTGCAGCAGCTGGGGTGCTGGCTGGGAAAAGTGCCCTCTCTGTGAGGTAGTACCTGGGCTGCTGCGGCACGGCCAGCAGTGCTGGGGCCCAGGGAGCAGCTGGGTTCTTGGGAACAGAACAGGAAAGTCCAGGTGACTCAAAAATTCCTGGCACAGGGCACAGCTGGTGCCAGCTGAGCGTAGCGTGAGAGAAAAGGACAAGCGGGGACGGACCTGCTGGAG
>NW_008612339.1:0-858 GCF_000691845.1 Merops nubicus | reverse complement strand
TCTGTAGGGCGCAGTAGTAGTAATGAGGAGCCTGGGAACACCCATCAAAAGTGGTCTTGGGGAGTCACTGGGGGAAGGCCAGGAGGGGGCCAGGCTAGTGAGCAATGGCGGGTCCAGGGGCAGTGAGATCAGGAGCTGTAGTTATTCCTATTTTACAAGGCCAGATAAAAAGGATGTTGCATGAGAACAGAGAGACTTTAACTGCTCAGTTATGCCCACAGCCCCCCACAGCCCAGCATGGCCATTGGCCCGAGCCACGTCCCACTGTGAATAGGCTCAGCAAGTGAATGGCCCCTGGGATGCCTCACTCTGCCCTGGGATCAGTGACCTTCCTGCTGGCAGATGCCTCCCACTGCCCTGGCAAATGCTGGGGCCCAGCTGGGTGCTGATGAGCAGCTCCAGCCCTGATTCCTCCTGGCCCCCAGCCAGCGCTTCCTCCACCAACGGGGATGTTGAGACGTGAGCAACTACTGTACTCAGTTGAGCCCAGAAAATGACCTTTCTGCGTATGGACACCAGTGTCTTGAAAGGCTTGCCCCTACCAGGAGCTGCTCTGCACAGGGCACCACGCCCCAGGCAGCACTTCAGCCCATCCCCACACCAGGGGTTCCTGGAGAGATGCCGCACACCCACGCTGCTCCCACCCAGGCAGTTCTTGTCTCCTTGGCTGCCACTCTGCTTCTTCCCTTTGCTGCCTCACGTAATTGCTTTGATCTTCACTCGAGGGGCTCGCTGTTAAAAATTAATGTTTCATGGATGTTGCTGCCCATGGCTTGTAAAATGGCTTTTCTCCCCCAGGTAGTGGCTTGCACCAACTCTTGAAGGATTGTTCTGTTCCAAATTAACCAGATGGGGACA
>NW_008612338.1:0-1632 GCF_000691845.1 Merops nubicus | reverse complement strand
CAGGATCTTCTGGGGGATCTCCACCGAGGCCTTGATGAAGATGGCGTTGTCCCGCACGTAGTTCCGCTTCTTGATGTCCTCGTGGGAGATGAACTTGGGGTAGCCGAAGCCCAAGGTGCTCTCATCCAGGGAGCTGCGTGAGGCTGCCGGCTTCTGGAAGTTTTTCCAGTTGGGATCAGGGTGGAAGGTCTCGGTGATGTGCTGGGGCTTGGAGAGCGAAGGGTCGCTCTGGTCCAGCAGGGAGAAGGTGACGCGGTAGGAGAAGGGCCACTCCAGCAGGTTGTCGTACTCGCCCGGCAGCACGCGGATGTAGACGGAGAGGTGGCTGCTCTCCCCGCTCCCGTTGCCGTTGAGGAACGCCGAGACCTGGAGCTTGTAGCCGTACTTGTGGGTGTAGAAAGGGGGGCTGAAGAACTCGTAGTTGCTGCGGGCTTTGGCCTCCTGCAGCTTGCGGGAGTAGTCGGCGATCTTCCAGATGAGGGTCCCGTCGCTGCTCACCGACAGCTCCTCCACGTCCCGCCGCAGCTCCAGGATCTCCTGGCGCTGCCGGCTCACCAGGGCGCACACCATGCCCAGGTGGGCCTTGGTGCTCTCCTCCAGGTGCCGGCCCATGGCCAGCTTGGGGCACTGTGGGGACAGCAGGACCATCAGCAGGGCACTGCCAGTGGCACGGGACAGCGTGTGGACATGGGGTGGGACAGGACACAAGAAGGATGCCATGGGGATGTCACGGAGATGTCGCTGGAGCATGGGGGTAATGGAGCAGGATGGCACAAGGATGCCATGGGGATACTGGGACAAAGGGACATCTGGTTGGGGTGACATGGGGACACTTGGGTGCCAAAGAGACACAGCAGTGAGGCAGGACAAGGATGGGGACACCACGGCACCACATGGATGGGACAGAGAAGAGGGACACTACAGGGGATGGGACAGATACCAGAACAGGAGAGGTGTGGGGATTCTGAGGGGCCGCAGGCACCCCATGATGGGGATGGCACAAGGATGTCACGGCAGGATGGACACGGGCACACCATCACGGGGTTGGGGACACACTCACCCGGTGCTTGCAGCCAGCCTCCTTGAACGGGCACAGCAGCATGGCAGTGTTGCAGCTCTCCTTGAGGTGGGTGGGCACGTCCTCCCGGGCGATGCTGGGCGTCCCGCACTGGTTGGGGCAGGGCACGGGGTACCGGGGACACTGGTACTGGTGGTTCTGGGGACAGAGAGTGGCCGTCAGCCAGGGCTGGGAGCCAGTGGGGCGAGGGTCCCCGTGGGCCCCGTCTCACCTGGATGGTGTCAAAGACGAACTCCTTGGCGCAGTAGGTGCAGGGCTGGGTGCGCTTGGGGCACTCGGCCAGGGTGTGCTGGGACAGCAGGCGCCGCATCATGCGGGCCCCACACTTGTTCTCGCAGTACACGCTCTCCTGGGGACACGTGCCCTGGTGGCTCTGGGGACAGTGGCAGCATCGTCACCCTCCGGCTGCCCTCACTGGACAGCCCTACCAAGGGATGGAGCCGTGCGGTGTCCCCCATAACCAGGCTGTGCCCCTCACAGTGTCTGGCACCCAGGCTCTGTCCCCACGCCCAGGCTGCACTCCCCCCAGCGCCAGTGTCGGGGCCCGGCCCTCT
>NW_008612337.1:0-760 GCF_000691845.1 Merops nubicus | reverse complement strand
CATCACCACCCAACACCCTCTCCCACTTGCAGCTGGCGCCTCCCCAGCCAGCCAAGCTGCAGGGACCCCAGAACTGGCACCACGGGCAGCAGCAGAGCTTGTTGTGCCCCAGGCTCAGCCTCCCGCAGGGTGCCAGGCACGCAGAGCCCGCCTGCCCCTGGCACCCTCTGCCCTCTGCCCCACACGGGCTGCAGCCAGGGCAGAGCCCCATCCAGTTCCTCTCCCCGGGTCCCGGGGCACGTTGCCCTGGGGTGGTGCCACCTCCAAAGGGGAAGCCGCTGGGGACACTGAAAGGAGTGAAGAACACCAGGGTTTTTTTCTGAAGCCGTGCCCAGGGCAGGAGAGTGGCCAGCAACCCTGCAGAGCACTCGCCCACCTAGGGAGGACGTGGTCATTAATGGGCAGCACACGAGCCTGGCCCCTCCCTCTGGCCTCAGATCAGACACCAGAGACCCAGGGTGGCCCAGCACAGACCAGTGCACTCACTCCCAACACACCCCAGTGAAGAAAGGAGGGAGCTGATTCCAAATCCAGCCAGCCCCCATCACACAGCAACTCCCAGGAGAGAGCCTCATAAATCCCTTCTTGTGTCAATCTCATCCCACCACCCCTGGGAACTCTGCTTGCTGGGAAGCCAGGAGGCCCCTCCAGCAACCAGAGTCCCACACAGCTCACACCCTGTGCACACGGAGCCCCCAGCCCCCTGCCCGCAGAGGCAGCCCTTAGAGAGGCAGCTTCTTGCCCCACCCCCAGGTTAATG
>NW_008612336.1:0-45581 GCF_000691845.1 Merops nubicus | reverse complement strand
TATATATATATATATATATATTTTTATTGCATTAGGAAACAAAACCTTTAAAGCATTAAGACAGCCCTTTTATGTCCCTGCCAAAAAGGATGTGGTTGAATCACAAGCACATTACGCCGCTGGCCTCAGGCTCCTTGTCGGATGGTGCTTTATCTCCCTGCCTCTGTCTCTTTGCCGTGGGCCGGGGGGTGGAGCTCCCCCGGGGGCATGCACATGCATGTCAGGCTGGGTCACAGTGTCACGGTGAGGCTACTCCATGCCGCTGCGGAGGATCTGGTTGGCCGCGATCAGCATGACGCTGATGATGAAGGCCATGGCGAAGGCGCAGATCAGGCTCTTCCTCACGCAGGTCTGCCTGTTCTGCTTCTGGGCGTGCACTGCAGGGGAGACATGGCAAAGGTGAGGGGCTCGGCCAGTGAAATGGGTTTGCTTGCCACTGAGCTCAGAAATCCTCCTTTGCCTTTGGTTAGTGCCTTGGCAGAACCCTCTGGTCTGCACCTCAGAGAGCCTCTATACTCACCAACTCTTACCTCTCCCTGCTGGGACGTTTCCAAACAAGGCACCTTACCTTTCATTGCTTCCAAACCAACTTTCCTATCATAGAATCATAGAATCCCTCAGGTTGGAAGGGACCTTCAAGATCATCAAGTCCAACCATTGAGCCATTAGGGCTCTAAAGTCCTCTGCTAAAACAGATCAGAATCTGTCAGGGCTGGAAGGGACCACAAGGATCCCCCAGTTCCAACCCCTCTGCCATGAGCAGGGACACCTCCCACTAGATCAGGCTGTCCAGAGCCTCATCCAGCCTGGCCTTAAAGACCCCCAGGGATGGGGCCTCAACCACCTCCCTGGGCAACCCATTCCAGGGTCTCACCACTCTCCTGGGGAAGAACTTCTTCCTCACATCCAGCCTGAATCTGCCCACTGCCAGCTTTGCCCCATTCCCCCCTGATCCTGTCGTTACTCGATATCCTAAAAAGTCCCTCCCCAGCTTTCTTGTCTATCAGACCATCCTCTCATACTGCAGGAAGTCTTTTCTCTCTCATCTTGGCTTTTACACCCTTCAAATGTTTGTAGGCACGTTCTTGCTGATTATTTTAACTTTTAAGTTCTGCATGAAGTTCTCTTTAAAGTTAATTGGAAATATTGGGCTTCTGTGAATCCCCTGGACTCATCCAGGTCAACTAGGAATGAGCAGAGATTCAACATGTGCTCCCCAACAGCACTTAAACCCCCACTGTGGTAGCTCCCATGAGTATGCACAGTACGTTAGTCATTTTTCCCAACTCTCTTTAGGTTTTTCGTGCCTAAGCAAAAATCAGCCTTATTAAGAACCTTTTCAAATGAATGCATGCAGAAAAATTGTCAAAAGGGGTGAGAGTAATTTGTGTCAGTTGGAATGCAGAGCTGAGATATTGCTAGTGTTTGACTTTATTTAATTTTAATTATTTTAAGCTCATCAACAAGGATTCATGCTGTGACTTGCCAGTTCACGATTCTGTCTTAACCTCCCTACCTATGCATAGCAGAACAATATGAATGTGGTCTAGGGGTTAATCTGTTAGGATTAATCTGTTGGAAAATGTCTTTCAAGTACTCCAAGATAATCACAGAAAGCCAAAAGATGGATGGTTCTACCCTGACGTTTTGGGCAGTAATGCAAGGTCTTGTTTTGGCCTGAGAAGGGATGGACCTGTTGTCTTTTACTTACAGATGGACTTGTGGTGATGGGAGACTTTCAGATTCCTTCCCTTGCTTTTATAATGCTCACAGAATGAATCCTGCAGTTCCTTGTCATTGAGCATGATGCCCCAGCACTTCGAAAAGCTTGTTAAAGCACGGTTCTAGTTAGTTCTTGATGTATTTTTCTATTGTTTCTGTGCTTTGAAAACACTCCCAGCCAGCAGACAGTGACACAAGCCATCACAGCCAGCATTGCTGCTGATTATGGTGACTGGGAGCAGCAAGCTGAAGACTGGCCAAGGCTTTTTGTGATGGCAGCTCTCCTATTCAAGGAAAAGAGTAAAGCATGTTCAGGATTTCTTGCAGACGTGTTCTTGAATTGAACAATTTCTTCCATCTTCTTTAAACCATCAAGTAAAAATAGGGCTTTAAGGCAGCAAGATCAAGGTTATTGTTCTTTACTGACTGAAGGGACACCAAGCCAAATAACTCCAGAAGAAAAGGGAAATGATGATCAGGGTAAGCTCTGAGAGCCTTTGTGCCTGCAGAAAAAGGCTTGCTAACATGAGCAGCTACAGTGCATTTATAGTGGCTTCTATCATAACCCTGCCAAAGGTGAGGGATACTTGCTTTCCCTGGCTGGATGCAGTTATTTTTATTTTAGGAAGCCAGTTTTTCACTCCCAAGCCCTTAGCTGAGGAGCAGATGCTCCTAGTGCTTGTCTGGGGGAAGAGGGAGGGGATCTGTGGCAGCTCTTGTACATCCAGTTAATTTGAGTGTCAGGTCTGAGGATGAAATACGGTGGCAGATAACACAGGTCACTGTAACCAGCCAGCACTCTTGTTTGCCACGAGCTTAATGTCAGGAGTCTTTGGATAAAGGGAACTGCCAGACAAATTATTTTTGTACTATAAATTTCTGGTAGTGCAACGTCGCTGCAGACCGTTGTCCTTTTCTTGTGTCTCTTCTCACAAAAACCATACACCCTTGTAGGGAGGAGCTGGGCATTCCATTGCTCTGCTCTTTACCAAGGAGTTAAATGAAACCCCCTAAGAATAGGAGAGAAAGTTGTAAAGTAAGCCTAGGTCTGATGTCTTGCAAATGACTCTCACATTGAGAGTGAACTGCACAAAATCCTGGACTTGTCCCTGAGCATAATAAGAATATTGTCTGAATATTTTGGTTAAAGTGTGTGTATAAGTGTGGGAGACAGAGATAATGTATATCATCCATGTTGATCTAGGAAAGATATTAGATAGCTGTCAAGACCTTGTTATGACAAGAAGCCAAGAAAAATGGTAAGAATGACAGAAATTAGCACATTTTTGTACCAATGGCAATATTACCTCACTGGTGGGGCTGAGCCAGCCAACTCCTGGGATGAAGAGGGGAGGATGTCTCTGTCCACAGGACAGAAAGAGATTTCAAGACTTGTCTTTGATGGCAAGAACATGCACAGAGGTGGTGGTGAGTGGAGCTCTCCCATTTCAGCAAGGTACTACTGGAAGTATCTGCTACGTCTCTTCCCTAAGGAGCCATTTCCAAATCTCAGTGAAAACCATCAGGACTCCTCTTGGCTTCATTCCTACCCAGAATTAAAGGCACTTGAGTGGGGTGGTTGAAATGTACATTAAATATAGATGTGAGCCTCTCAGCTAGTCCCTTTAGGCTCCCTTTGCAGCTGAAAAGCAATAGGTGCTTTTTCAGCTGCAGTTCTTTTAAGAGGCAATTCATCTCATCCTAAGGTAGCACCTGAAATAAGTTTGAGGATTTACACCCCAAAAAAAGCATCTCCTTCACTCCACTAATTCATGAGTGAATAAAGGGTGACTGACTTACAGGGAGACATTTCTGTACAGCCATTTGAAGCTAGACTGAGATGCTGTCCAGCCTTCATGGCAGCTCTCTCTTAGTGCCACATAATTTCTTGTTTTGAGCCCTGTAGGGATTTGGGAAACAGCAACACCGAGGGCTCAGGTAGGTCATTCAGGTAATGGCATGTCCAGCCTGGAGAGCTGCAGGGAGGCAGCCTGCTCTCAGCCTGCCTTTCCTAGGAGAAACACTCGTGTCAGAGCTGCCATGGGCCAGCACCGTCCCCTGCTTCTGGGACCTGAAGCAGAACTTTGTGTCTTTGTTGACAGCGTTCAGCTGATCTTTATCCTCTGGTGCTTTTGTGAGCGTGTGTATTTCTAACAACATCTAAAAAAGGGTCTGTGTTGCTTCTAGGTTCTGCCTAGCACCAGCAATGCCAACATCCCACGAGAAAAGCTGTTCCTGCTGTACTTTTGGAAGCTGGGACTTCCAAAATGAGATGCTGAGCACTTAGATTTTTTGATTTATTTTTTTTTTTTAATTTTCATTTTTTTGGTGGCTGGGATCATTCACCCAAGAACCAAAGGTGAAAGAAGCCTGCAGGCCTCTCCCCGTGGTGACAGCTGGTGCATGTCTCCATTGAGTCAGCAGGTCAACGGGGACTAACAACTCCATTCATGTCAGGAAGCATCTCTTCCTCCCTGCTCCTCTCCAGGAGGCATTAAAAAAGTGAGGCTTGGCTTGATTCAAAGAGAGTTGTTGCATGCCTCCCTCCTGCAGGCTTTTTAAAATTCAGCTCTGCTCTTTTATATCTTTCCTGCAGTATTTAGCAGAGAATGAGTGTGCTGGATAGAGCTGCTGAATCCTGTTAATTAGGCAGGCTAAGAAGTGCACTAATATGTTTTTGTTTTGTTTTAAAGATGCTTCAGTGTCTCTGCCTGGTGCCCTTTCAGAGGCTATTTGACCCTTCAGAACAGCAGAACTTCCCCCAAAATGGCCTTGCTGTGGGTGGGAAAGAACAGTAGCTGCCCCAGAGGGATGTGCACAAACGCTGAGGTTACTGTAGGTACTGCCCTGAACTTTTCTGCACTTGAGATGACATGTATCTCTTTAGTTCTTCCAACCAGCAATACTTTGAAGCAACAGAAGTTCTTCTGGCCAAGAGAATTCTTCTCCCAAGGTGGCTTTAAAATGGGGAATGTTCTTGACAGTGTTAGCTCCATTCAAAGTGCAAAATCCACAGTAAAAGTTGAGGCTCATCCCAGCTGCTGATCACTCAGTGGTCTTGTGGCACTGTTGAGAAGACTCTTTTAAGCAACAGCTGCCAAAGCAAACGTTCCCCTTTCTCTGCCTACCTCTGTGGACTGCTTAGACCTTGACCTTGCAGACATATGCATTGGATGGGTGTAGCATATTGCAGCTGCACACCAGTGGTCCTGGGAGCTCCGAACAAGAGGTGAGCAGGGCAGTGGGGTGCAGATGCACCACCTCTGCTCATCTCTGGTGCAGAGAGAGGACTCTCCCCAGCTGCTCCCTGGGAACCCAGAGCAAAAGATCTTTTCTCTTTATGGAAAGACAACAGGAAACAGCCTCACACAGCTTGCTAGCACAGGACCCAGTGCCAATAAAATCTTTCCATGATAAGCTGAGAAAGAGATGCATATTTCTGGAGGGAAATTCAGCCTGTCTCACACACCCACCTCAGCAGGGGCTGCACATCCTTCTGCCTGAATCCCATCAGAACAAGGAGGACCATAAGGCAAAGGACCCACTAGTTCATCCCCCTGCCTGAAATAGGATCAGCTGTACTTGGACCACATGGCAGAAGGCTATAGGCAGCTCTTGAACTCTCTAAGTGTGACATTGCTGCTTACTCTGAAATAACTCCATGCTTACTCCACGCATCCCTGCCCATTGCATGCCAGGGATCAGAGTTTTACAGTCAAAGCAGAAAGAATCATTGTACAGAAACACAGAAATTTTCTCTCTCACCTTCAAACTCTGTTTGGCAGTTGCCAGAGTTTTCATTTAAACTCTCCTCTTCATTGATAATGATGTTCTCGATGTCCTTCATCGTTAGGTGGTCCCGGAAGGCGTGGTAGAGGATGTGTTTCAGCTCTTCCAGTGTTATCCTCTGCATGTCAAACTGTTGGAAGAGGACCAAGTTAGACTCAGCCACCAGTAACAGGCATGGCACTTGGAGAAAGAGAGGCACGTGGGCATGACACTTGTGGTTTTTTTCCAACCTCGTTTCAACACCTCAATATAACTTTGAAAATTTTGCTCGTTTGGGTTCATTTAACACCAACAGTATAAATATTGCAAATGGATGTTGCTGGAGTTCTTGCCAGCTTACTTCATGCTGGTAGAGCAGTAGAAATGGGATGGTCTTCCAGGCTGGAGATGCACCAATCAGGTATCAGTGTTGGCCATCCCAACAGAGAGCAAACCCTGAGAGATTCCCCTTGTAGCCCCTACACCTTGCTATGAGCCACTAACTTTTCTCTGCCCTTTTTTTCCTTCTCCAGTTGTGCCTGCATGGCGAGCACACGCAGAGAATATTTCCTGACTTCTGCTGCAGATCCAGCAGGTAAAAGTTGTTCTTACACACACCAGATATTAAACCCAGATGATTTATGCAGAATATGTAGAAATGAACATTTTGCAGCAGAGGAACTTTGCAAACACGTAAGGTTTGTGTTATTAATATCTGCTAGTGGTACAGAAGAGAGGGCATTCACCCTGGCAGATTTGCAGTGCCAGGTGAGGAGGCGAGTCTCTGAGCAGTCAGTGAAGAAGGGTAGAAATGCTTCAAGTCACCTCAAGTCATCCCCCTGTGCTGCTGCTGCTCATCCTCTGAACAGCACCTTGAACTCTCACCTTATGGCTCAAACAGGCTTTCCTTCAGTGAGCTCCAGGACTTGCACACCTTCTTCTAAAGTAGCCACCTCTGAGAAACCTCAGAAGGGCCAAACATCTCCAGCTTAACGCTGCAGTGGTCCAAAGGTGCTGCAAACTTGTGCTCGCTGCTGCAGCTGAGAATGTGGAGCTAGCTTGTGATCAGATTGCAGAGCTGGAGAAATTCCCACTCCTTTCCCCCCAGCCTGATAAGGGCAGGACAAATCTTATCAGTTCTGAGCCTCCGGGTGTGTTATCTGGGGTTGTCTCCCCTGACCACTGCTTCACACCTCATCACACAGATGCCAAATCCTTAATCCTCAAAGTGGTTAACTAAGAAAAATAAGTGCACTTGGGTTAAACGTGGACCCTGAAATATTTATGCATCCCTGTGTGTGTCCAGTCAGGTGTGCACACACATATATATATTTATCCATCTCTTCTTAGAAGCACTGATTTCTGCAGTTCTATTTCTTTATTTCCTGCAACAATCAAAAACCTGGTGCAGGAAATCTGCAGAAAAACAGACAGCAGGGGCAAAAGCCAAAGCTCCTGGTTTTGCCCCAGATGAGTTCTCTGAAAAGCAAATCTGGTGGGTTTGGTTGCTTGGCTGCTGTCCTTGTTCCTCAAGGGATTCAGCTTTCAGGCTGCCCAGCTAAAAATAGCGAGGGAACAATTGTCACCAGTGGCTCCTTGTTGCAGGGTTCAAAGCTGGATTGCAGCTCCCCCTGGTATTCAGTCACAAATTTCCAGCCTCCTTTGTTGTGCAGGAGGAAATCTCACCACCCGAATTCTGCTTGCTTTAACGTTAAAAGAGCAAGTAAAACCCAGCAGCCACCTACTTCACAGCCAGCATGATCACAAAAAGCCTTTCTCCTGACAACCAGGGGTGTGGAAATGGGGCTTAATTCGTATGGTCGTCTTAATAGAGGTATTAGGAGGTGTTAGTGGAGGTTTGCAGAGTGCCTTGAGGCTGCCCCAGGGTTTGCAGCCCTCCCAAGTTGGCTTCCTGCAGTATCATGGGGGTAAAAGCACAGATTTCTCACCTACCACCCCATCCTGCATTCCTCTGGAGTCTTTGTCGTGGGGAAACTCGAAGCTGAACTTGACCCCTGCATGTTCCTGAGTCCATACATGAAGCACAGAATTTCATCCTAGTGGTCACCTCACAGCAACAGGAGCAGCCCAGCTGCATGTGGTTGTAGCATCCCATCTCAAAAGGTGATGTGCAACCTGTGTTGGAGTTTTCTTCCTCTTCTTGGCTCAGGGACAGTTTTCTGAGGCCAAGAGGAACTCCTCTCCTGTAGTATTACGTGCGGTTGGGTTTTACCCCTTCAGGGAATGGTCTTTCTAGAAGCTGCCCCAAACCTGTGTTCACCCATCACCAGATGGATGCTCACCCTTGTGAGTGCTTCAGAGCCCAGAGCAGTGTCTCTGAGACCTGCTCTTGCATTCTTTTTTTGAGGATATCTGCAGGGATGTGAGTGCTTCCTAAAGTCTTACTGGAAACACTCACAGACTTTACATGGGCAGTGCAGCTGAGGACAAGGGACCTCTGATATGGTGCACATATCCTGGCCTTGTGGAGGGTGCAAGACAATTGACTGCTTCAGGATTTGCCTCACTATGTCCCAAAATGACTGTTTTGGAAGAACAACATCTCTGGATCAGGTCCCTGCTCCTTCATGTCTGCCTCCAGAGCTGCTGGTGTGAAGACCCACCTCAGGACACACCACTGCCTAGGCTGACATATGCTGCTCCTTTCTTCTCACTCCTAGAAGTCCTTGTTGGTCTCTCTCTGTACCAGCACTGCCACTAAGAAACTTTTGCAGAGTCCACTGTGATGCTTTGCTTCATTTTACCTGGCTTCCAAACACAGCCATGGTTATTATCTCATCTTAACATGGAAGCAGTAATGACTTGAGGGTTTTTGGGTCTTCCTACACTAGTTAATCTAGCGAGTGGGAAATAATTGTTCTCTTTACAAACAGGCATCTCCAGCTCCTGCTTTTCTGCTTTCTGCTAATATAGGGAGAATTTTTTTTTATTGTTCTGTTGTCTTTTTGCCTTTTAGGAAGAGGAACCGTCTCAGCTGGGGTTCAAAATCACCCTTTTGGCTCACATAGTGTTTGTCCTCTTGGCAAGCATGAGGTCATTGCTGCTGCTTTGCTCCCTGCCCTGGTACTTCCATGCAGGAGGCATGTCCTCCATTAGATACACAGCAGGAGTCTACCCAGAATGGGCTCAAGCTTGGTGCAGCCAAGACAGGACTTGGCATCAGGCTTGGGCTCCAAGGTAATTTCTTCTATTATCATTCCTCTCCAATCTGGCAATTTCCCTGATTCACTTTTCAATTACTCTGGCTTTTTATTGTTATGATGACAGTAACCAGGGAGCAACTCTTAACTTTTATTGGCTCCGCTGAGAGGAAAACTGTGACTGTTGCAAGCTGAAAACTTTCTATAGGATTTATAATTAGAAGAAATCAATGATGCTGCTTCTGAACTGATGCTCTTGGAATATGCTGTAAGCAGTGACATAGAAACAAACTGCGTACTGCTGAGGCTCAAGTGCTCCAAGTGATGCTCCTTGATTTAAATTTCCTGCTGGGAATGAAAGCAGCATCTCTACCAGTTCCTTCAGGCTCCCTACCCCCAGTTTCCAAAATTTGCAGCTGATTGACAGCTGCCATGCCTGCAGAGCACTAGTTTCACTCCTGGAACCTTTTTTCAGGTGCTTCTGTGTCCTACCTGGCATGCTCTTCTGCTCTATGGGAACAGCGTGCTTCTCTGGAGAGTTAAGTGCTGAAATACTGCTTAGGATAATTTCTTTTAATATCAGCTCTGCTTTAAAAAAAAAAAAGAAGAGTGGGAGGCTCCTCTCTTGCATCCTGAGTTGGCCTCACTGCCATGCAGATGGGGTGATGTCAGGCTGGGACCTGCAGCACTGTGCCTGGGGCCACTCTGGTGACCTGCAAGATGTTTTAAAGCCACACCAGTGAAAATGCTCTTCCCAGCAAGGGGTGGGATTGGCTCCTCTGGCAGTGATGTGTTAGTTAGGAGAATACATGGATACTTATTTTTCCTAAGCTTATTTGGTGCAGGTTTCCTATGAAGGCCATCTAGAAGGGTTATCTTGGGCTGTTGAGGGCTCCAAGTGGAGACTGAGACTTTTGCCTGGAGCTTTTGAGAACCAGGTCTGCAAAACCAAGAACTTCATAGAATCATTTAGGTTAGAAAAGGCCCTTTAAAACCATCACAATAGACCAACCACTGGCCTCAAACTGCCAGTTCTACCACTAAACCACATTCCTAAGCCCCACAGCTACATTTCATACATTTCTTGCTTGTGGCAGCCCTTGATAATCTCTGAATAATGAGAAAATGCTTTTGTTTTGCTCTCAGACCTGTTGCACATCAGGCAGCCTGAATACCTGCCAGGCAAACCTTGCCCACACTCGCAGCCAACTGTCACAACAGGGGACGTGGCCCAAAAAAAGCTGGGACTCTGCAGCACAGCTGGGCTTTGTGCTGAGCTCCCCACAGTGGTGGCATCTCTCAGAGCCCCTAACGCAGGCAGCGTGGGGAGTGCTCACAGCCAACTGGGCAGCTGCTGCTTGAGCCAGATGGGCTCTCAGCTCCTAAACCACTGAGCTGGGACTTTTCCACAAGACCAATGCTTCAGGTTGGTCATATGTGACATTGTGCCCCACTCAGAGTCCAAGGTATCTCTACCTGGGGGTGGATGAATGGGCATTTTGTACCAATCATACCTCCCAGATAAGCTCAACAGTGGAAATTTTACAAAGAGAAGAAAATGGCATATTCTGGAGAAACCAGGAGTCTGGAGGGGCAAGGAGACCTTGCAGCAAGGGAGGGAGCTCCTGCACATGAAGCTGTTTCCAGGTGGGATCTGCTCTGCTCTGAAGGACTCACTGCTCACGTCTAAGAGGCAGCAAGTGCCACTGGAATCCACAGCACTGTGGCAGGCCCCTGGATGAGCTTTTATCTATATTTTTGATATATATAAAAGTATTTTCTCATTTTATTTTTAGAATGTAGTGTAAAGTATAAAATATGTGTATATAGATACCTAAAAATATATGGGAACATATGAAATAGTCTCTAAATATAACCCTGTTGTGCTTCCTGCATCCTACAACCCCTCCAAATCTGAAGGTTTCTCGTTATATATTTTTCTATCAAAGAAAACACGCCCCTAAGGGGAGGACATCTGCCAGCCTGACACCTGGAGTGACTCTCATGGCCCTGCCAGGACCATGCCAGAAGGACAAAGCCATGTCACAGCCTGTTACATGCTACTGCTTTTAAAGCAGCAGGGATTTTATTTCCATGTTGCCCCAGATCATGACAATCATTAGAGCACAGCTAATTTCCTCTGCCCACCTCTGTTGCTGGCCCACACATCCACTGAAGGAGGGGTGGGAGTCCCACAGCACCAGCACTGAAAGCACAGAGATCTATTTTGCTCTGCTCCATACACATCTCTCTGTCAAGGCTGGTTGACAACATGCTATAACCTGAAAGTGGAGGGGGCCCTTTTACTTTTCCCCATGATTATTTCTTTTCTTCCTTCCACCACTTGCTCCATGGCCAGGGTACTTGGCAGAGCCCAGGGTGGAGCACACGTGTGTCCCTCAGGGCTGCTCCGGGGGCTGTGGCAGGGCCTGGGGATGTTCCCAGGAATGCACGAGCACTTTCTCCATCTGGAAACCATGGCTGTGGAGGTCTCACAGCACCCTGATGCCAGCAGCATTGTCCCAGCTTGCTGCCCTTCCACAGCAGGCAGGAAGGAGAAGATGGGGCAGTGCAAGGGAGAGCGTGGGCTTCTCCCTGCACCCAGTGCAATACCCCCTCCCAGCTCCTCCCAGTTTAGCCCTCTGTGGCTGGGAAAAGCCTCCTAGGAGTAGGCTGAAGTATGGTAGTCCTCAGCAAAGACCAGAGAGAGCCACCTGCTGTCAGCACCCCTGTAGGGAGCGTCACTTGGGGTAAGAGAAGCAAACAAACATCCTCACTCTGAGCTGGGAGTGGAGCAACCACCTTCCCCTTGGGGTGCCCACTGCAGGCTTAGCAGGGCAGTCAGAGCTGCCAAGAAGAGCTCAAGGCTGTGTCACTGTCCCAGCACATGGGTAAGGAAAGGGCTTTTTGCAGGACAGCAGACATCAATCCAGCCTTGGCAGCTCCCAGCTGCTTCCAGCAACCCCCACGGGCCTGCAAGAGGAAGCAGAGCTCCATCCATGGACAGATCATCTCCTCCTCCTGGGAGATGTTGCACAGCTCTGTTGCTGTAGAAAGACATGGACCCATCCTGCCAGGGGCTGGAGCCCAGGACTGAGCACCCTGCTTGCCCTGGGTGCCAGTGGCCAGCACACCCACAGGGTGTTTCTCCATCCCTCTCTCCCACCACTCCCAGGGAGCACGATCCTGCTTGGCCCCAGTGTACACACACACTCCCAGTGCCACCAGCATTCAGCTCAAGGAGCCCAGCAGGAACCAGTGGCCCTGTAGCAATAAATTCACCTGGGGCTGTGTGGCACCACAAGTGCCTGCTCCATGCCACTGGGCTGTGCCCCAGCCCACCTTGCTCTGCAGCTACCCCAGCACAGCACCCTGGGCTTGGGGTGGCTGCCAGCAAGGTACCAATTCTGTACCTTGGGCAGGGGGAAGGGGTACCCAGCTCATTTCCATGGTAACAGGCTCGTTACTGTGCTAATTGGAGATTGCTCTGTTCTTCCCAGCAGCTTTGGCAGCAGGGAGTCGTACCCACATTGAGACAGGAAAATCAGGTTCAGTCCATACACACAGAGCTCTTAAACCTGGCCTAAGGCTGCACTGTGAAGAGATGTGGCATTCAGCATGGACCTGGCCCAGGGCTACCACTGGGGTGTCCCTCCAGCCACCCCATATCCCACACACAGCATTCCAGATGTGGGCTCACCAGGGCACACACAGCATTCCAGATGTGGTCTCACCAGGGCAGTGCAGAGGGGGAGAAGAATCTCCCTAGCCCTGCTGGGCACACTTTTATTAATGCACCCCAGGACACCATTTAAGCATCCCTTAAACCTTCCAGCCACGTGACACAGAGCTCCTGGGACACGAGCCAGTGCACCCAGTGTGCTTTGAAATGAACCTGAGAAGATGTTGTCCCACTGCAGACCCACTCCTTGGGTCTGGTGATGCTTCTGCTGGCAGCTGCTCTGTGAAGAAATTTTCACATCATTCCTGAGGTGGGTTATGTCCTTTATTAGACACAGACTTACTTAAACTCTCTGGGGTGATGTTTTAAGCCAAGGAGTGGGTCATTGGCTTTGTCTCCACACAGATCTCCTCACTTTGCAGCTGGGATGTAATGGTTATTAAACTGGGCTAAGAGAAATAGGCCCCCTGATAGGTAAATCTCAGTAACACCCCCACAGAAAACACAGGAAAACACAGTAGGATCATTAATCCTGGCCCCATTCAATTAACTTTAAATAGTTTAACTAAAACATGGAGAGGTGGTAGTTTGGTTTTTTTTGGTTTTGTTTTTTTTTTTTTTTTTAATTAGACAATGCTCTCAGGCTGAAGTACAAATTAACAGGCTCTAATGATTTCTTTTGCCTAGTTATAAAGCTCCCAGGCCCCCACAAGAGGCTCCCAGTCTGATCCCAATCAAAGCACATACATAAATAGGTCTGCAACACCTCGACCTTCGACTCGAGGCCTGTGGGAGCTTCTCAGAGGAGCCAACTCACAAGATTTAATTAGGGCTAAATCTGGGAATTCCTGCCTGGGAGCGAGTGCCCTCAGCCTACCCCACAGGTATCTGCTTCTAGCAGACTCAGCTCCCCAGCACAGAGCCATCAGGGGATGAGGTGAAACATGCTCTGGGCTGGTGATGCTCCTGTGTCCTGCTGCAGCAGTGGATTTTAGGCAGTCCTGTTCCCACCCCCATTCAATTGAGGAGAGCACAAGGGGCTTTTGAGGCAGGTCACAATGTGGAATGTGCCAAAACTCCACATTTTGCAAAGAAAAAAGGGACTTTATTCTTTGCCCCTTGAGATGCTCCTCCACTGGGGGACAGCAGAAGGGTCTGCACCCCAGAGGGACGTGCTGGGACCCTCAGGGACAGTGGCTCCTGTGTCTGGCTGTGCTAGGGAAGATGTATTTGCCTCCTGGTCCACTGAGGAAGGCTGTGAGGGGACTTGGACCTGCATTAGCTGCTCCAGAGCTAGAGCTCATGCCGTGCAAGGTCCAGCAAAGCAGCTGCACAGATCCTGAGCACGGGCTATTGCTTTGTGACAATGATGGTAAGCCTGACACCCAGCAAGCACAGAAGGATTATGGAGTGATGGAAAGCCAACGTCTACCAAAAATAACCTGTCCCATCTGCTTCACAAAACAGATTGAATTTGACCCACTGCTCTTCTCCCCATTTTTCACAGACAGCTATGGGCAGCATCACTGCCTGCAGAAACAATCTTTAAGCTGCTTCTGAATTAGATGAGGCAGCAGAGACCCGAGTGAAGAAAATGAACTGGCCAGGCAGCCCTGCTGCTGAGTGTCTCCTGAAAGCCTTTAGCCAAAGGAAACCAATTTTTTACTTAACAGTTACAAATGGCTCAAGAATGCCAGGAGAAGTGGATTAGAAAGTTGAAACATGTTCCTGAAATGTATGAAGGGCACTATTAATGAATTAAAGCTTTACCAGGAAGACCAAAATTTACTGTGGGGAAACTGGAGGCATCCTTGACACTGCAGATGATGGTTAACAAAAAATCAATAATGAGGCAGCAAACAGACCTAATACTGCTGCCTAGCACCAGGCAAGGCTAAGATGGAGAGCAGCTTCTCAGGAAGCTGTATTTAGCCAAACTACATTTGTTTTTTAGGTTAGTATCCTTGGTTTTTAGCTCCTGATGGTCTACTCAGCCCCAAATACAAAATATCTGTGCTGTGATGGGTATGGAATAAATGGTGCTTTGTAGGTTAAGTCTGCTTTGAGGTGACAGTCACTTAATGCAGAGAAGACAACTGGAAAATGGTTGAGAAATGGAGAAATTACTTTAGCAGGTCTGGAGGGGTACACAGCCCATGTACCCCAGGCCCCATTACAAAATGTCAAGATGGAGAGAGCAGAGAGGGTCATTTATTCAGGTTAGTGGGGGGTTACACAGCCCTGAAGAGAATCTGACTCACAGCAATCAGGATGTGTTCACCCCCCTCCAGTACGAGCCTGACTGGCCCAAACCTCAACGCTCCTGCTGTTGCTGATGTGCTCACACAGTGAGAGATGCAGGGAGGGGTTCCCCATCAGCATTCAGCTCCCTAGGAGCCCTTTGCAAGCTGTGCTGGTCTGGCTGGGCCCCCTGAGACACCTCTTCACCCAGCTGGACTGTGCTGTGAAGCCAAAAATGAGAAAGCAAACAGCACTGCCAGCCTGGCCCAGAAAACAAAGGAGCATCACCATCATCTGATGATTTAATATTCCTTCCACTGACAAATTGTACAACCTGTCCCAGTTCTGAGGAGCAGCAGAACGTTGCAGGGGTGCAGCACATCTTCCTTCCCCTGCCCTTGCAATGGTGAGGTGTCTGTGTGGGTATACTGGACTACCACTCACAAGAAGGACTATCCCAAGCATGGCCAGCACTGGAAGGATAACCATGCCCAGCAGATATGGGGCTCTCTGTGCTGGTGAAGCAGAGGTGTGAATGCTGCACAACCTCTGCTGTCAACAAAGCAGCCAGGGCAGTGAGGGGATGGTCCATGCACAGACCTCACCTGGCTGTGCATGCAAACATTGCTCTTCTGCCACCACCCAGCCTCTTTCCTTGTAGAGGTCCCTCAGCTCTCAAGACTCCTCGCTGTGTTTGTGGCTCTGGAGAGGAGCTGGCACACAAAGAGATGCTGGCACAGGGGACCTGTACATTTTCCTTGTGCAGCTGGAGAAGCCAGGCCAGGGAAGAGTGTGCTGGGGACAGTAACCTCTCTCTGGTAGTATTTATTCCAGGCTCAAATGCCTGACTTCAGCAACAAACCTGAGGAGACATACTACACTAACAGAACTGATACGGTTTTGGGGTTGAAATGGGATTATTTATGCCAGGCTGACTATAATCACTGCCCTCTGAAATTTATAACATGTCCTGCAAAGTCTCCCTGAAGATAAATGAACAGCTAGCACAGTGCAGAGGAGAGAGAACGAAAAAAAACCTTAATCTAACACTGAACCACTGTAACTTCTAGGATGAAGACCAGCACCAGATAACAAAACAGCTTGGAAAAGGGCAACTTTATCCTAAACAGGTCACAGGATGCTCAGAAGCTTTACCATGATTGGCTTTAACCAATTAGCTGGTTTTAATGGCTTTGATATAATTTGGTCAGCTCCTCCTGTGTGGTTATGGTCACATTATGCTGTGGATTTAGAATAAGCAGAGTTATTGTAGAATATATATATATATAGAGAGAGAGAGAGACAGAGAGTGAAATATATAACCCTGTTTGGGAACATAATGGCACTTTTGGGGACCTCTCTTCCTTTGGTGCATAATGAAATGAGAGCAGGGAGGATGTTTCCCATCCTGCAGTGTGCTGCCCTGCATGATTTGGGCCAAAATGACAATGTCTGCAAAGCCTATGGGCTATCTTCCAGCCTGGCTTTAGAAACTGAAAGTGCTTGTCACCTCAGGACTGGGACCTTCTCATTTGGAAGACATGTAATATTAAAACAGTAATATTTTTTGCACACTCAGAAATTCATATAAATCATGAGAAATTCATCTGTGCAGGTAAAAGTTGTGATTTGTCAAACTGGCACTTTGTAAGTGGAGTAAAAAAATTAAGATGCAAAATGCCAGAAGTCATTGACATCATTTATAGGGCCCAGGAGCTGGGGACAAACTGGCTGCACCCAAAGATGGAACTGCCTGCCCCAGTGGGCACTGCCCAGTGATCTGGGAACTTCCCCAGCAGCTGCCCAGTCAAAGCACATGAAGAACATGTTTGGGGGTTTTTTTGCTATGTTTACCACCTCCTACACAACTGGTAGAAACTGGACTTCTGCTGAAGTCCATCACATCTGCCCTCCAAATGGCTCACATTAGCACACATTAGCTAAGAGCACGGATGATGGTGATGAAGCTCCACACTTGGCTGCTGTGCATCTTTTCTGACAAGTTTGAAGCCCTGAAGAAAGTCAGTGAATATGTAATTCAGCTAGAGACAGAATACAACAAAAACCCTTCACTCTTGCACTCCAGTTTAGCAATTCAACAGCAGAGCACATGAAAAATGGGTGTCTGTGCACCAAGGCTCAGAAGATACAAAGAAAGGACAGAAGTAATTTTAATACTTTCTGATTTCTTTCTCTCTGCCACATTGTGCTAGGTTGTGGATCTGTCTTTTATTTTATTTGCATTTTGTAATTATTTTCCTCTAACGTTTGGCTCTCCGCGTAACGACCGTTGTTTGGAAACAAGATTAATTCCACTGAAAACCACAAGGTAGAAAGTTCAATTAAAGCCTGGAGTAACTGCTAAGTTACTCTGTTGCTAGGAATACATGATTTTTTCCTTGCCATGATAAAAACAAGGTGATCAATTCTGAAGTCCCCTCCCAGCAATTCACTTGGCATTTGCCAGCTCCTGCCAGCTACCAATATGCCAGAGTAGAGAGGGAAGAAAATACAAATCAGCTGTCACTGCAAAAAAATAAAACTCAGGGAAGTAATTTTAATGCATGACTCAGAGCAGCGACGGAGCGCTCGCACTTCAGATCTGGGGAAAAGGAGCAGCTCTGCCAGTGCCTGCTGCCAGGCTGCAGAAAAGCTCAGGAGGGCACAAGGAGGAGCAGTAGGTGTGTAGCTCAGCTCTGGGCTCCAGTGCCTACAAAACAGCCTGGCCCAGGAGGACACACACCAGTGTGTGGGTGGAGTGAAAGCAGCACATCTGGTGGCAAACTCAGGTTCAGGACAAGAAGGGTTGATGTGTTTTGGTAGCAGCTTTAAGGGCATCTTAAGCTCCTGCTTGTTTGGAGACTGCTGGGAACACAATGGAAAACCTCCCAGCAACCAACCTCTTCATCCCATGAGCACTACACTGGGTCCCTGGGACAGGTCTTTGCTCAAGTGGTAGAGAGGAAACATTCCTTGAAACTGGATATCTGGGATGTAGCTGGTTCAGCATCATTCATTAGCTGGTCTGAACTGCTTAATTGTTAGATTTTTCTGTGCTATCTCATAATACATAAATGCCTTTGGATGCTTCAGGGTATCTTTTTATGGCAGACCTGACCACGAGTCTCTCAGCAGATGGTGAAGCAAAGGGGAGTTGAACAAGAGGATGGAGGGCTAACAGATTTTCTCCAAAACCCTGGGCTTGCTCCGGTCTCTGGGAACCCTCTGGGGTGTTTGCTTTGTGCCTGCACTACGTATGGCAATGTAAAGCAAAAATGGGCCTGATGGGGCTTTGAGGACTGGTGGTCCAGGATGTTCAGCCAAATCCCAGCCCCGAGCTCCTCATCTCACAATGTGCAGTCACTCCACAGGAGAGAGGTCTGACCTAGGTCTGGGAGATCAGGCTGCTAATTGTGCTTAAATTATGCATGGTTTAGAGAAATACTTAGCTCAGTGATGCTTAAGGGCTCTTCTCACACTGAAATAGCTGTCACATGATAGCTCAGCTCCCCAACCCCTCAAACAGTGCTTTGCTGCTGGAGCTGTGCACCCCACGACTCAGGAATCCCAGGGACAGGTCCTGGCTGGCAAATCACAGCCACGATTCCAACCAAAGCACACCCACCAGACCCCAAGCCCTACAGCCAAAAGTCTTTGTCAGCTGCTGGCCACGATGGGCTACTCTCTTCCAACACTTCCCAAGGCTCAAAGCTGATGAAGAAGATGGTGAAGCTTGGCTGCTGCATCTAAACTCATCTTCACAGGTCAGACAGGACAGACTCCTGGTGACATGCAGCTCTAGCCCTGACAACTCACACTAAACCTTTTTTTTCCCCCCCATGTGCACTGAAACAAAGCAGGTTTCCCAAGTTCTCACTCTCCCCTTCAAGCCACAATGTGAAGCTGACTTTTCTCAGAGGTGAGACGTGCACAGCAGTCCAAAAGCAGCTGATAATTTTGATGATAGGACGCAGGGAAAACACAATCCTGTTCCACTGTGTTGACAGTTATGTAGAAATATTTGGATAATTTGTTTGGTTCAGAGCTATCTCTGACAGGATGAGGTGGTTCAGTAAAAAAGGGATGTTTCCTACCTAGCGAAAGTGACATTAATTTTTATTAGGTATGCCATAAACAACCTAAAATGTGGTGATCCATAAAAAAATACACAGGAAAAAAAAAACACAATGAGAAAAGCAGCAACTCTGTGCACTATATCAAAGGGTTCTGAGACACTGTCCTGCCCCAACACACTTTCTGCAAGGACAATCCGTGTCTCACCCCTGAACAGATCATCTTTACACCATGAAACCATTTCCTCTTGGGGAAACCACTGTGCCTTTAAAAAAGCCACAGGAAAAGATGTGCAAGCTTGCTCTGTAGGAAAAAATAACCCTGAACCTGTTCCTGAATATCCCTAATTTCTGCATCTTATCCAGGGAAAACTGTTGAACAGATACAACCAACATTGAAGGAAGATGCTGTCTTGGAGAAAAAACAAACAAACAAGATGTTCTTTTTGCCATGCAGCTTTCAAGCACTGCTCAGTCTCAGCAAAGTCTTCATCTGAAGCAAGAGCCTCTGGGTGAGATTATCAGCCAGTGGGAAGACCAGGAAAATGGGGAAAATTGACCCAGCTCCCTACCCACAACTGCTGATTTCCCAGGCACAGAGCCCCTGCACACCCCCATCCTTAACACACAGCATTTCTGAGAGAAACAGGCTTAGAAGTTAAAATCCATAACTCTTCTGGGTGTGGAATATGAGCTTTATGACACATTAAAACTTTCCTCACTCACTGCTTTCTCCTGACACCACCCTGTTCCCCTGCAATAACTCCCCACTTCTCTCCACCCCAGAGGACCAAGGACCTCATCTGTAACCTCGCTGAAGCTTCCTCTGCTCTACAGGTGCCAACCCCCCCTCTTCTCACCAAATTATATGAAATGTGTTAATACAATCAAGCTGTTTTCCACCTTGGCATGATCAGCTTCTGTTTTAGCTCTGGAGAAGGGCATGCAACTTCAACAGCTTGATCAGGCTTATTTTTCAAATAGAAAATGTCACAGTTCCACAAGACCTCTCTCTCTCTCTCCTTTCTAAACCTTGATTTCATTAGAACTTCATTAATTGGAGGCCTAACAGTGAGAGGGGAAAGATGAAGCTGGTCTTTGCTTCCAACATAGACCTGACAGGCTGACTCACGAGCTGGCTGCAGACTCTCACTCTGGGCAGGGAGCATGAAAAAAAGTCTACTTATTTGACTGATTTCATCCCTGGAAGAAAGGAACCGTTGTGAGGGACACAGGCACCATCACGAGCTTTGGGGTGGTCTTTTGCCTAGAAGGAATTTTAGTTTCATTAGTTGTTGAATCTAGTTTCTTTGCAAATGTTACTTAATGTTTATTATTTGCCCAAGAGCCTTGGCTTGACAGCAGATTATCACCCTATCCCATCTGCTAGAGAAGCACCTGCAAAGGGAAAAGAGAATGGACTTCTGCAGAAGAAAAGGATGATAAAACAGAGACTGAAATCAATATTGTAACTCTCAGAGGCAGGAGAGCCCGGGCTGTGGCTTGTAAAGCAAGGATGCCCTTTTGCCTTTCATTCAGTCCTGACCTGTGAACGTTGTTACACCTCAATTTGCATAGGACAGGCTGTCTGATAAGTCCAATACTCAAATGGAATTGCAGATGTCTCCTGGGGCATTTGGGACCTTAACACATGCTCTCTGCAGATGCACATCTCTCTGCTTGAGAGGTTGAACCTTTCCTATCTTGAACTTTGCTTGTTTGTCTTAACAAATGCAAATCTTGCTGCATTACATGCCCCAGCACAATAACCCTTTGGGGTTATTTGGTCAGCCCTAATGAAAGCCTTACAGCTCTCAGGGATGGCATCTTCTGTGCTTGACTGCAGAAGTGCCTTTTGGAAAAGGCCACACAGGTCCTGCTCCCTTCCCTGCCCAGGGTCAAGCTTCACCACCCGCTCCAGAAAGTCCTTTTGACCCTTTTTACTTGGGACAGCCCATTAACAGGAGCTGCCTGAACAGTGGTAGTTGTGAAAAATGGTGTGCAGTGGAGGCCTTTGGCTGTAGAAGGTTTTTTGGGTGGGGAGGGAGCTGCTGCGTGCTCAAGGAGGTGCATGGGAACCCCTTTGCAGGAGAGCTCCCTGTGCAGAGGGGATGAAATGCAGATTCTATGGCAGAGGTTGCACAGCAGCTACCTCTGGGTTTCTAGAGGGTTCTATCTGTCCAGCACTTGCGTTGCCCAAAGCTGGTGCAACCACACTCAGTTTTGGATTTTCAATCCATTTTGGGAGCTGACTTGTGCAGCTCAGGTTTCATTGTGCTCCTGGGCATAATAACTGGAGCCAGGAGGGAATTTCACTGAACTCCTCTCCCATCTAACCCCCAACTCAAGTGGAAGGGGAGATGAAGAAAGGGGAGAGGGTTTTCACTCATTAACATGCTCCATTCCATTACAACCTGTTGGATGCAGCTACTCAAGCACTTCCTTTCAGACACTTGCTGAGTTAGGGATGGGCTTATTTTTAGCCAAACACATTTCCAGGTGAAAAGCTGCCTGTTGGATGAGGCTTTTCCTCTCTAAGCACAGTGTTTGCACTCAGCTAACTGTCTCCCTTTAAAAACCTAAATAATGAAATGAAGCACACTCCCTCCCACAAATGCAGTTGCAAAATAAGCTGTAGGAAGTCAGCTCTTTTACACCACCAGATCTGCTCTGTGGCTTGCATCCATCTCACTACATCAGGCTCTTAACAGCTAGAGTCCAATCGATACCGAAAATATTTGTTGGCAGTTCCCCAGGCACTTGTTCTTTCAGCACATTCAGGCTGCAGTGAGCCTTGCAGATTTATGGAGTCTCTGCCTGCAGGTTTTCTTTGGTCCCAGTTGAGGCCAAGCACGTACTTGGTTTTCCACGTGTAGCATCATCACCAAGCAGCATCACCCAGTCAAAGGTCAGTAAAGCCCTTTCCCACTGATTAAATTTTAGGAGCAAACATTTATCTCACCCCTATCAGTGGGCCAGAAGCAAATTTGTGGTTTTTTTTTTGTTGAACTGCCCCCTGTCCCATGAGCCCAGCCGATGGTCTGGATAGCCAAACTCATTCAGAAAAGCAGCTCTGTGACATTCATCCTTCCCCACCAGATGTGCAGGCCTGCAAGCCCTGAGCTAACAAGGAGGTCAAGAAGAGATGGGGCTACTCATTTCACAGTGATGCCTGAATGACAGGTTCAAAAACAACCACCCAAATTTTACTCTTCTTCTCCGAGACAATGACAAGATCAGGCAGCTCTCTCTGGAGGGTTTCACACATGCTCTTACCATCCTTCATCTGCGTGTCTCCCAGCAGGTTTTTTAAGCTTTCAAACTCACTGAGGCTGGTGTTTTAAGGGTGGTTGGTTTTTGTTTTTTTTTTTTCTGACTGATCCCTGTCTGCCTTCTTCTCACATTGCAGGAGTCACTTGGAGTGTTTATGGTGTTAATTTTGAAGGTGATCCTATTGCTTTCTGCAGGGAAAACAAGAAACAGAAACTTGAACCCAAATTATTCTGCTACAACATGAACCAGAGACAGAACATCTGGGAGGAAGAGCTGGGCAGGGCTCTGGTGCTCTGTGCTGAGCAGGTCTGTGAGCCCTTGGCTGCTTTGGATCTCCCTGTCCTGCCTCTCTGATCCCACATCTGGAGAGAGCTTGGAAGCAGCATTTACAGTGTAAGTATGTGACAACCCACTGACCAGCTGCTGGGAGTTAATCTCACTGCACACCAATGCCAGGCACGTCCCTGTCACTGCTACAGCTGATTTGCACTGCAGTGGCCCCCCTGAGACAGCAATCACAAACAGCAGCCCAGGAGAGAGATGTCTCCCCTGGCACAGCTCCTCACAGGCATCACAGAGCTACTGGAAGGGAAGCAGTGCTTGCATGCTGTCAGGTAATGACACGATGCAGGGACAAGAACAATAATGACCTGAGCAGCTCAAGACAGCAATGCATATAGAGAGTGGATATAGAGCCATCAACATCACTGCTAGCTCTGCCAACACGGTTAAAGTTCTCTGCACCCTTTAATGTAGATGTTTTCATGAGTTTAAAGCTTCCTCAAACCCTGGGGGCTCTTTCACAGAAGTCAAAACTCTGCTCACAACATCCAAGTACACCACAAAAGTTTTTGTAAGAACAGAATCCCTCTCTCCCTCCCAAATCCCTGTGCTTTCCTGGTGGGAAAGGGATGCATGAGGTTCTGCATCTGAGAAGCTACTGGAGGGAATGAATCAGTAGCATGAGGCTAGATGACTATCCATGCAGAGGCATCCACCAGCAGTTGTGCTGCAGGGCATGGCCACCCTCACACCAACATCTTCTGCTGACCACTTGCCCAACACAGAATGATGTTATCATTAACAGGCAGACCAGCAGCCAAACTCCTCCCTCTGCTACCACATCACACACCAGAGATACAAAGTGCCAGACAACTGGAAGGAAGAACAAGCCAATGCACTCAGCCACAGCACATTGTGTGAAGAAGGGAGCAAGATGAGTCAGGAACCATGCTCTTGGAGATGGAATCAGCCAGTCAATGAGTCCAATTAGGTAGTAGCTTCCCAGAGAAAGGCTCAGGCTCTTGCCCCACCATCCTGGGAAGCTCCACTTACTATGAAGAGCTGGGCAATAACAGGAACCACCACACAGCCCACACACTGTGTAGACAGACCTCCTAACCCCGCTGGGAGCAGAGTCAGCTCTTATAGAGGTGGCTTCTTGCCCTGCCTCCAAGTTAACATGGAAGGTGGGGGTTCCTGGTGGTGATCTCCTCACCAGTTCCCACCCAAGGCTGGCCAGATGAAAACCAGGAGGGGCTTTCTTACCTGGTTGTGCACATCATCCATCTGCCAGCCCTCATTCAGGGCTGGGGTTTAACCCCAGCACTTCACAATGTCCCCCCAGGCTGCTCCACAGCCAGTGTGTGCAGGGGACAACCTGTGGTGAGGCCAGTACAGCCACCACAGTGAACAACTTGTGGTGAGGCTATGCAGCATTTGCAGAAGAACCTCCCTGTGTCACATTTCAAGCTTTTGTTCTCCCTTCAGAAGCTGGATCTCACTGCAGGAACACTGTGGTCCCTGGCCAGCTGCTCCAGCTGACTGCCTCCTCTCAGCCTGTCAGCCCTGATGCTTTCCTCTGAGAGCTTCATCTGTGTGATATTGCTTTCAGATACCTCAGGAAAGAGAAATCCATATCTGGTTAGAGTTTTGACTAGCTCTTTTTCTGACTTTATTCTTTCTTCTTTGGCAGAGCCACAGCAAGGGGCAAGTGAAGCCATGGCATGCTGCCCTTGGGGTGTTCCCACACTGCCTGCCTTGTGGTCCTGCAGTAATTCCTTGGGCCACCTCATTCTTTGCTGCCCTGGAGCATTTATTTCACAATACCTGAATTCATGAAGAGTGTATAAAGCAAAATAAAAAGAAAGGAACAGTGGAAAATGTACCAAGTGCTGCTGCTGCTGCTCTTTGGTTACTTGGTCCTCTACAGCTCTGCAGACCACCACTGGTGCCTGTTTACTATCAATTCATCTTGCTGTCACTGCTGTAGACAAGCTGAAATATCCACTTGAGTATGTGAAACGCATCTGGATTTTATCAGGTGAGAAGACTCTGTCCTATCTGTCTGTAGTTTAAGCACCAAAACAGTTCAGTTTTTCCTTGATGAGTTTTTTTCCAATAAAAGAAGATGTGGCCTCTTTAGAAAGTGTGCCCAAATTCTTCATGTCACGAACACTGCTCAGGTTTTATGAACAAGCCCCTCATGCACTAGACCAAGGAGAAAATGAACTCAAGGCCAACCCTTCCTGGACCAAAGGTTGTGATTCTGCCATGGATACAATTGTTGATAGAGCTGTTCTCTTTGTAAGGATTTTCTGTGAACAGGAACAGCAGCAGAGAGGCTGGGACCCTTCACTCCACGGAGACAGGCTGCAGGTAGCAGCACCTGCCCTCATTGCTATTTGAAACAGAGCTCATTTTTATCTGAAACAAAATAATTACACTTTGTCTTCCTGACTACACAGCTGCTTCCAGAGGCTGCTCAGGAGACTTAGCTAATGGAGACAAGTGCAAGGATGAGGTTCTGTTTTGGGCTGCACCACCATCAGCACCATCCATCCTCTTTTATTTATGTGTGTTCTCTTTATTCCCCAGAGTGGCTGATTGAATAAAATTTACATCTAAGTAGCACAAGTTCATCACAGATCCCACTGTCTTCCATATTAAACATTTTCTTTCTCCCTGTACACGTTGTTTGGAGAAGTTTGATGCTGTTGTTCATTTTCCAAGGGAAAAGCTGCAGGGAAGGGAGGGCAGCTGAAGCCATCTCCCCATGAGCTCACTGTTGAGTCACTGAGCTCAGAAACAAGCTGGGCCAAACACAAACTGCATGGCCTATTGCTCTGTGTGTGTATAGAAGTATAAACATATACATCATAACTGGATATAATTAAAGGAGGGCATTGTAAAATACTATTTTAAGTAGTTTGCTGTATTCATGCATAATTCTCAAATTCTGTAGGGAAGAGAAGCCTTATTAGAGTTGACAAGCTGCAGTAAGAAGGAATAAAGGCCAATTTCTAATTTATACATGATGTCAATTAATAAAGTAATAGGTATAAATGGGATGCTCAGGACCTAGGAGAGCAAAGAGGAATCTATTTCTCTCAGATAGTAGAAAAAAACCAAAGCAAAATACCCTGGAAAAAGAGAGGAAAGAGCATCCCCAGGAAGAGGTGTTACTGTCAACTGGTCTAATGAAGACTTCCTAAAATTAACAGGGGCATAGGGAGTCCTGAGGATTTTACAAAAACTGGGGGACTGGCTCCTGTCAGGCCATGTAAATCTGACATGTCTCCATCTAGAAAACATCATCACTGCTCAGACCAGCCCTGCAAGCAGCTTAGATAAATTTCCTTGAGCTAATTGCTTTTTAATAGTTTGTTGTGTGAGTGTTAGCTAATTATAAGTCAGGTGGCTTTGTGAAAACATTTTTGAAATAATCCTACAGGTGATAAATGGTTTTCAGGAATAAAGGAAATTTTAGCAGAGTGTGATTTTCTGAGTCTTCTGCTGATCTAAAACCCCACTTCAAGAACCACCACGGAGGCAGAACATTATGTTGCCATTGGACATAAAGAAATAATTCATCATGTGTTAGTTAGCCAGGTAACTTTGGCCTTTCTGTGTTCTGATTTAAAAGTAATCCAACTGTTTGTGCTGTTTGCTGATTTCCTTTGTTTCTTACTTCTTAAAAGTTACTCTCAAACTCCATCATCTGGGCTTGCTACTGGAGTTGGTGGAAGCAGTCATGATCCCAGAGTGAAGTATTCCCCCAGAGATGGAGAACAACTGCAGAATGGAGCTGTAAGTGGTGAAACAGAGACACCTAAAGCTGCTTTCCAAACCCACGACAGTCAGACCAGCTTCAGGTCATGCTGAGTGAGGCAGAAGTCCCTTTCCATGCTCACCAAAACAGGCAGATACAAGTAGCAAACCCAAATGAATAAAGTTTTCTTTCAAACCCTCCATGCAGCCCATTACTCTGTGAGGTCATGGTAAAATCACATCACCTGAAAGTTTTCTTTGCTTCCCCCTTTCCTTTTCCTTTCTTTACACAGCCCACAAGGAACTCTGCAGAAACTGAAGTCCAAGGGTCGAGGGAGGACCTGCTACCAGAAGACCCCAGACAGCTCTTGGTGGCCTGAGGGCACAGCTGTTGCCACATCTGGCTCCCACTTGCTCACCCCTTCACTGCCCTGTCTCTTCCCAAGCCCTGGCATTTACTGCAGGTGCACTGAACCTGAACTGCTGTCTCCCTGGACACGAAGTGAGTCAAATAGGTGACATCTGGCACATTTTCAACAGAACTTCAAACAACTCCCACTTCTATGTTTTTAAAATCACATTCAAGCTGCCGAGCTGTTGGTGACTCAGCTCACAGCAAGGCCATAGGAAGTTTGGCATATGAGCCAGGTAATGGTCTGTCTTGTTCCCTTCTACACAGGTACATGTCTCCATGGTGTTGCATACATCACAGCTTCACTCCTGAGGAGCTGCTGGAAGAAGGGGCACTTTCTCAGGGGCATGGCTGGCCTGTAATACATTCCCCTTTATGAGCTGTCAGTTCAGAAAAGTATTGAGAGAAAGAGAGACAGAAAGAAGGAGTCTTGACAATACAAAACTCAATTTTCTTGAGTTTAATTGGAAGTGTTCAGGCTCTTCAAATGGCTCCACCTGCAATAACAAAGCAAGCAGCATTGAGGAAGCTCCTGCCAAGGAACAACTGGCTGTCAGCTGGTTGAGCAGTGTTGTGTAGCCTCCTCTGCACTGGGAGCCAGGTCTGCTGTCGTCTGAAACTTTTCAGCTGGAGGGTTCTCATTGTGCCTGCTAACCCCTAGCTCAAAGCACTAAATACAGAGAGATGTATTAAGGACCTAACTAGACTAGACTGAAAGATTTCTTACTTTGAAAAGAACTTTCCAAGGAAGCCTTCATAGTCTCTATGTTCAGGGGAGCAAGAAGATGTGAGGTCATTGTGGTCATCTCCAAATGAGGCTGGTGCCCATTTTCTTATGAGTCCTCTCACAGCTTCATAGCTTCAGTTTAGGCAAACAGAATCCTCAATGCAGACTTCAAGAAGAAAAAAAAATAGATTTTGGATTTGAGTACTTCAGGGTCACCTACAGATCCGGGCATTGAGCTGTAGTGGCTGTTCTACAAACATCTCCTGGCACAAGCTTTTCATGTTATCTTTGTTACCAGTAGTAGGAGCCATCACCAATCTGTTCAGCTGTAAGAGAGGCTGTGAAACGTGTGATTTGCAGCCTGCAGATGAAATTCAGCTTTGCAGCTTTTTCTTTTGCTTGCTGGGCAGAGCTACGCTGTAGAAAACAGCCCAGGAGGAACCAGGACTGTGCCTGTCTGTATAGCCAGAGCCATGAGATCTCAGAACTGCTGGTGGTCCCAGTGGGGAACTGATGGCTGGTTATCAAAGCTTCCCGGGCTCCTGAGCACCACGGGCTTGCCATCCATTGGGAAATACCAACGAAATGCAGGAGAGTATCCAACAGGTTAATGCAGAGCTGTTTCTGGGGGCTGTTGGCTGGCTCAGCGTGTGGATCTGGTCCACGTGTAGCAGAGCTGGGGCTGTGGTTCCTTAGGAGACCATCACCAGCAGCAATCACATCAACCACAGTGGGCAGCAAATCCCTCCCTCCCACCCTTAATTATACCTCATTTCTTCATCTCACTTCAGCCTTGGCAGAGCCTCGTTCCAGATTGGCAGTCTGTGGCAATTGGCCAGGAAGATGCAGACTTTGCTAACTACAGAACAAAAGGAAAAGCATCAGGAATCCCTGGACATCACTGCTCTCATTTGTAATTTGTGGAATAGAAATTAAAAGTGACTGCTTATATTGGAGTTTTCTGCTGGCTCTGGGAGGATTAATTAGAATTTTTACCCTGTATTTAGATGCTAATGGTGCAATCCATCTCTCCAGTGCCATAGCACATCAATGGTGGGGTGTAGAGGTCCACTGGAAATAAATTCCTTAGGAAGTTTTAAATGCAGGAACAGGAAATATTGAATACTGAAAGATGAAGTAGATGAAGTGCTGGCTTTCAGAGGACACAAGTGCTCATGCTCTCCCCTGATGGTGGTGGGAACAATGGGGCCTGAACTGCTGAAATTCAGGCTAACAGCATATCACAGCTGTGATTTGCTTATCCCAGAGCACTTTGCAAAAAGGAGAAAGAGGTATTAAAGGCTTTGGTTAAAGGTCCACAGAATAAAAATGCCAGGCTGGAGTCCTGACACCAGCCCTGGAGCTCTGCTTTTTGGTTTATGGTTAAAAACTGCTCTCCAGCACTGCTCTCCAACGCCAGAGGCAAGGATGGTACTGCCCCAAGAGCATAACGTTTGCTTTCACTAGTCCCTAAATTGCCACCTCTTTCTTTGGGAAGAAGCTTTCCCAAATAATAATCTATGGATGTAATAGTCTATGGGTATCTGTAGATGAACCTGTCTCTGTGCACAGGCAGGTCAAAAGTAGATGTCAGGAAGAATTCTTACCTTTAAGAGAGACGTTGACTGAATAATTTGCCAAGTTATTTTTGGAAGTCCTGTAAACTTCTAGCACACAAAGCTTTTGCTGTCAAGAAACTCCTCTTGCAGAAAATATGCTCTCCTTTCACTTGTTCTGAAACTGTCACCTAACATTTCATTTGTACCCTTCTCAGATCCAGTCATCACTTTCCAGACTTCTAACATATCACGCCCCAGCTAAACTTTTTCCCACCTGAAGTTTCCCAGTTGAGGAGACACCACCTGCAACTCAAGACCCTTTTCCTTTGTCCTTCTCTGCAACTTCTCCCGTCCCACCATCTCTCTTCCAAGATGGAGCAGAACCCAACAACATCCAAGCTGGGAACCCACCATTGATTCACATCAGTGTAACAACGAGCTCTGTTTTTTCCCCTGTTCCTTTCTGAAACTTTCCTAGCTTTCCACTTGCTGTTTTGACTGCTGCTGAGGGTTGTGCTGACATTCTCACGGATCTATCTGTTATAAATAACTTGAAGATCTCGTTCCTGAGTGGTAACAGCCAGCTCAGAACTCCAAAGATGCTCAATATGGAAAAGGTTGGGTGTCACTCAGCATTTCTTATTTTTGTCAGGGAAGGTGGGTACTAGATGATGAGCAACAAGAACAGCATCTTTCTTCTACTGGCCTTGTAGCACCCACTGGTGTCTCCCACATCCTGACCTGCACTCCAGACCCAGCTTCTGCATGTGACTTGTGATAGCAGAGGCTCCCACTGGGATGGCCATACACCTGGCACAGTCTTGAGCATTCAACCTATCACACATGCTTTGCTTAACATTGTTCCCAGGGACCTGAGAAGTGAAGCCACCAGGACAGCAAACCCTTGAAGTGAGGCACTGCACATGAAATGGGATTGCTGCCCTTCTGCTAGCTGCAGAAGCACCTCCAAAGGAAAGATTCAGGGCCAGCACTTGCCTTGGTGGCTCTGTGCTGCTCTTGTCAGCAGACTCTGGAGTTTGTATCCAAGCAACACCACGACCAGCTCGATGACGGCAATGAGCTTGTTTGAGCTCTGCTCAAACAGACAACTCATCATCTGCTGCCTTGAGTGGCCTCTAATGCCAACAATTTCAACCTGGCTTTTCTCATGAAGGACCACTCAGTATATATTAAAAGAAAGACCTGAGGTTGAGACCCATCCTTGTCAAATTGCAGGTAAACGTTGGAGAGTATGCACTGTGCTTGCTTGATGTGTGGGGCTCAGAATGATGTCTGGTTTGACACAGAATGGCAAGAGTTGGGGCAACAAAGCAGAACCAATGGACAAGATTTTCAACAGCTGCTAAATGCCAGTGGGGGAAAATTGGTCTGTGTCCCTCTTCAGGAGTCTCTGGTCACCTTGGCTCATCTACCAGTCACATGGGAGGTAAAAAAGTGGTGGCAGCTAACAGTACCTGCCTGGCTCCTGAAATCCCTCCCAGCTGACTGCAAGCTCCCAAGTGAGCTAAGTCATCAAACCTTTGTGCTGGACTTGGGGTGTTGGAAATGTCCCAGCAGCCCTGAAGCAGAAATCTCTGCTCACAGTCACTGTAAAATAATAATCAGGAATAAACAGCCAAATACTCTCTCAGGAGTCTCATTGTTCCATTGCTGCTACTTTCAGTGTGATAAAAGGAAGGTCCATGCAAAGTGCAGAAGAACAGACACTCCCCACTGAGCTGCAGATCCTGAACCAGCATTAACTACAGCTGTACTCAGACATTGTGATGCAGACATCCACTTTGCCTGGGCTCTTACTCCTAAACTAAACCCCTGTACACTACAACCACAAAGTAACCCTCTTCCAAAAGTGAGGAAAGCACAGACATAGCCTCTCACTCCAGAAACCAGCCTGGCCACCAGCAAGGATCTACAGATAGGGGAGTCAGCACGGGAACAAGCCACCATCCTCCTAGAGACAGCGTGCTCACTGGCTCACAGCTTCCACCGGAGAGCAAACCTGGAGGAAAATGCTCTGAGCTGGCATGAAAAGGCCCAAAATCCATGTACCACTTCAGCCTGGGCTCAGCGGCAGCATAAATACCTCCTTGAAACCTCCACCAAAAATGTGCCCCTGATGGTGCACTACTCCTTTTCCTGATGCAGGTAGTTCATTCTGCCTGACCCTTTTATGAGGAGAATTTTAATTCTGCAGGCTTTTTAAGCTGTGAAAACATTGGTGTCCTCTACCCTCTCCTGCCTGACACGCACGAGTGTTTATTAATACTCAACACGGCGTCAGTGTGATTCACCACTTAAGGAAAAGCTGATGTACCAAATGTATCTACAGAATCTGTACAGCAGCCAAATGGAAATAGGTAGGGTGTGAGGAAGCAATTTTAACGATGATCTAACACACGCAGTGAATTAGGACTCAGGATTCCCAGCTCCTCTGGTGCATCAGTGCGAGCAACATGTGCCTCCATTCACTGCAGAGGCACATCGTGAAAACTAAGCTCTGCTCCAAGCTTGCTGCTGGTTTGGAGAGGACCAGGAAAACTAAGCTCTGTGCCAAGCTTGCTGCTGGTTTGGAGAGGACCAGAACAAGCTCTAACTTCAGCTTCTTGCAAGACTGATTGTTCTCTCGGCTTGCCTCGTTTAATACTTGCTGCACCTGATGTTGCCAACCGCCTGAACCGTTGCGTTTGGATCTCAAATTGCATGTTGGGACTTCAAGAAGAAACTTCAAGAAGCCACATGCTGGCCCTGAAGAAGGTAAGTCTGAACCTGAAGAAGCCAGTCTAAGTTTGTAGCTGTTTCATGCAGGCATGTGACATCCCTGCACCATCCGGCTGGGCATCTGCTGTGGGAACACTACTGAGTCACCAGTCTGCAGAGAAGGATTTGGGGTCAAAGTAGCACAGACACAGGCAGGCTGCTGCAGAAAAAACAACCACCACACTGGCTCACCAGTCATGCAAAGGAGTGCAGCATTCTGGGCAGCAATTTTCACATGAAGAAGGCTTTGACCACAACAGATGCCAGCCAAGACTAGCCTTTCGTGTAAGTGTGCTGTTTAAGAAACATGTTACTTGGACAGGCCAAGAGCCCAAGCCTTGGCTTTGGAAGCACATGTGGATTTCATTCAGATCTTTTCAGTCCTCTAAGCTACATTTAAAACTCTTCTTGAATCCAGGAACTGTTGAGCCAAGTGTACATTCTACAGAACAGTGTCCTTTTCCTGCAGAGAGGAGTAGAAAGCATCTTAATGGTTGGTGGAAGTTCTGGTTTTGACAACTAACAGGAAAACTTGAGACCACCTGCTCCTTTTTGTTTAATTGTCCATAGAAATTCGGATCATCTGCCTCCCGTGAATGGATAATACAGATCATTGATGTGAACTCATCAGCTTGTCACATTCCATTATTCTGTACGAGAACCCAGCCTGAGCCATCACTTTGGTCAAGAAGTCTCAAAGCTGATGGGATTTCACAACGATTCCGCTTTGAAAATGGGCTATTTAATACTTTTGACTAAACATCAGCTTTCCGACCAGCAATGAAGGACAGAAATCAGCTTGTTTGTCAAAATTTCATTTTGTCAGCGTTCATCTTTGGCCAGGCAGGGGCAACATCTTGACACCAGCTTTAGTTACTACCTCAGCTTTAGTGCAGTAGGTCTGAAATTCCTCAAATGTACCAGCCTGGGCTGCAACCCCTCTTGTATCTAAACCACCAGCTGTCTAGTTGCTGAGTTTGACTGGACTGGAAATAGGCAAAAACAAAATAGGAACGGATTATGAAAGGAATTTTTTGTTGGGAGCTGTGAAAGTGGAAAATGAATATTATAGATATAAAAGCCAAACATAAAATCATGAAATCAGGACTGAATGCTTAGCTAATAAGTTGATTTTGCATTTTCGGTATGTCTGCAAGAAATTAATGTCTCGGGTTTGGGAGGGGGGGTTGTTTTTATGACTCTTGTTATTATCTGAGACTGCTTCCCTGCTTGGCTGTGCTTCTGAGAACTCCTTGCTTCATACGCAGCTCCACATGCACACAAAAATAACCCAAGGAGCGAGGAAATCTCAGCCAAAGCGGTAGGAAAAAGCACCCAAACAGCAAAGTGAAGAAGCTAAATGGTTTTCAGTGAGGAGGAGGAGGGGGAAGGCCTTCCCATGTGGGAGGCTATGGCCAAGGCCAAGGCGTTACAGGAGGAAGAAAACCGTGTGCCTGGTTTTGAGCAAAATCCAAGGTGCAGTGCTTACGGAGCAAGAAGAAAGTGGAACAAAATCAAATCTACAAGGATGAAACATTTCTTTTTCCCCAGCAACCAATGTTTTCTGGTCAAACAACAGATTGGAGACAGGAATAAATGCTCCCCAGGTATTTCACTGGGAACAAGGAGAGGTGGCAAATCCCCCTCCTGCCTCCTAGGAGGTGGGGGAGCGCTGGCATTGCAAAGGTTTAGCCCAGAAATCACTGGAGCATGGAAGTGGCAGAAGCTGCTACTCTTGGTGTGTGCAATGTCAGCAGTGTCTAACAGTTGCTCCTTTTTATCTTATCACTTCTGATGACTTCAAAATGATGGCTTTTACCATCCTTCCCTGTACACAGTGCTGTTGACATGTACAGCCAAAGGGTTTAGCCAAGGGACAATTTGCTTTTCAACAAGGCAAGACCACAGCATCTATTCAAAGCCTAAGTAGCCTGAGATGTTTTGTAACGCTGCTAGAAGAGGTTATTAATAAAATAAATATGTACACACGCACATATTTGCAATAATTTCCAATTATCCACTCCACGGGTAACTTGGAACAATACACGGGGAGTGAATGCCCCATTCCTCTCTGTTCCTAGGGACTATCATGTCTGATTTTATTAGTATGAGATTTTTGCTCTGAAGATGCAATTAAAAAACAGATGGGGAAGGGAGATGCACATGGCCAGCATTAAAACCACACTGTCTGTGCTTAAAGCTCTCAATGCAAGGAAAACTGATAAGCACAAGAACACTTTGGGACAGCAGTGGCTCAGTGGGAAGGAATGCAGACAGGCTAGCAAGAGCAGGCAGGGATGAGGGACTGGGGAAAAAAAAGGTTTCCTGTGCTCGACTCAACACAGTAGTCCCAGAGCTTTAGGAATTGGTCCTCTCCACAGGAAGGAGTTTGCTCGTGATGCTGCCAAAAAGCTGACAGCTTGGGTTATATGCCAGAGACACACCAGCTACACTGCTGAGATATTCCTCAGGGCTAAACCTGTCTGACCTCTAGAAGTTTGAGAGGTGAGGACCTGGTGCAAGTGGCTGCCCATGCAAATCTTCCCTCTGATGCACCCCAAAGCACTTGGTCATTTGAGAGCTCCTGAGACTGACAAGCAGAGAGTTCTGGAGGCTCTAGCAGGTGGCATTTCAGCGAGGTTGTGACAGGAGCTTTTGAGTGATCACCAAGCAGATGACCTCATTCGTTAGCCATTTCCATCCCAAGGCCATCACTTGTGTTTCCACCGCCTGCTGAGGCTGCAGCCTGTCCCTTCTCTGCAGCCCTGGCTGCCCCAGGAGGTTGAGGGCAATAATCCCCACGTCCCTCAGCATCACAAACCTACTCAGATCCTCTGTGGTCTGCTTTCAGAAACAGGGAAAACTGAAGCATCTACCAAAATTAGAAATCATTCTCATTTAATTAGAACATTTTCTTGTTGATCTGATCCTATCATAAAAAGAACTGCAAGTTCTGCTGGTGTGTTAAGATTAGTTACTGGGATTTCAGAAGTCATGCTCCCTCGATACCTTATTACACACTGAGACAGTGCTCCAGGAGATGTTAAATTCCTGCTTGCTGCACAGACTTAAAGAAATAAAATGTGCAGCACTTGGACTTATTCCCCAGGCAGTCAGAGGAGAAATGGAATGAAGAAAATAAGAGAAATGAGTGCAGTTACAAGAAATGTGTCCAGGTACAGGCTCTGCCACAGCGGGCCTATGGATCAGACAGGAGAGGATGCTCAAAATGGATCCTCAAGTCCATTTTGAGGAGAAAAAAGGATGCTTCTGTCCATTGTATGATGCATTAAAGCACATGAGAGAAGGTGTGAATCCCACTGCCATGGCTGGCTGCAAAACCCATCGTGGTCAAGTGCTGGGTGCCTTTGCAATCTGTGCAGAGGGAAGAGTGTGGTCTCTGCAGAGCTCCTCGCAGACAATGAAGAGAAGACATGAAAAGATGGCTAATTAAAACCATTAACTGATTTACTTTTCCCCTGAGCTGCGTGGAGATAACTTCCCAGAGCAGTAGCCTGAGCTTCTGCTTTTGCACTGCTGTTTTTTAGCAATTACAGCAAAGAAGCAGGCGATCCTAGCACAGCTCAGCACGGGCCTTTCATCTAGGATCAGAGCTAATTACTTAGACAGCATCTGCTCGTGGGATTATGTTACTTGGCGGGTGTCTTGCAAACTGATTTCTGATGGAGGGGTGCATGCCCTGGTGCAGCCCTTTGTCAGCTTACAGGTGCCCACTGGGACATTTTGCCCTTCCAAATGTGGCCCCATCACTGCTTATTAAATTGTGCCAACCCTTGAGCAAGGGTCGTTATCCATTGCTACATACTCAAACCCAGATTTCCTAGGTCAGACCAGAGGAAATACTTTCAGCTCAGGTACCCTGTTCCAAGGAGAAGAGAGACTTATGAATCACTGAGTTTATCATATTGAAAGAATGTGCCCTTTTTATTGTCAGTGATATTTTAAGTCAGATCTGAAAGTCTGTAAATGTCTTGTTTGTACTAAAAGCGATAGAGACTTCATCATCCAGCCACCCACAATGACCTGCAGATTGAGACAGAATATTACTGCCTCTTCAAATTCAATTGAATTGCCATTATGCCCAAAAGATCCTCCAACTTAGTAAATATAATGTAATTGGCTTAAAACACCTTGACAGCAAATGCCCTCGATCCTTGCAATTGTGGAGTATTTTCAATCAACATCTAAATTAACGTTTTCTTTATCATTACAATCCAGCAATTTAAGAGATCCTGAAATCTGATTCCAGACATTAGGGCTTAAGCTCTGATATTAAGGCCTTCCACTTCTGAATTCCATTTTAGTAACAGTCTGCTTCAAAATTATGGATCTCTTTCTGTTTATTCCTGTTTCTTATTTCCTGTATCTTCTTTCTGCTCTTTACTCTGAAATTATTATCAAAAAAATGTTTCCACCACCATAACAAGTCGAGGCTTTGACCTCTAGCTGCAGGTTTTCAGATACAAACATTAAAAATCAAAGTTCTCACAATTAAGTATTTTATTTGTCCCCAGCCACAGGAAAGTCTTCTCAACTGCCTTCCATATCTCATTTTCTTTGCAATTAACTATTTAAGATGTGATTACTGCACTTGCTTGGATTTTATATTTAAGCAGAGCATCAAGTTGTACTAAAAGGAACTCTCTGCACATCCAGTGTGACAACAGCAGGACCTGCTGACAAAAAGGGGCTCTCTGGAGCCATGTCCTGAGTCTTCCAAATGAGTTACCAAACAGCACCATTTAACCCCCCACTGCTCAGGTGGCTATAAACCACATTGCTCCATAATGCAGACCTAGGAGCTAAGGGGTACATCTCCTGCCTGGGACTAACCCAGAGTGAGCAGGAGTGAAGAGCCTGCGAGGCTGGAGGCTGTGTGTCAGTGGTATTTACTGTGCTGCTGCAGCCAGACCCAGCTCCTGGGCAGATTTGCCACAAATCACCACTTTACATTTGTTGCAGCCACAGAGAAAACCCAGGGAAGTTCTAATTTACTGCTTAACAAGCCTCAGGGAGGTCATGAAGGAGGACAAGGATGACAGCCTTCGTGGCTTGGGGTACCCCAAGCACCACGGGATTTCAGCACAGGTAGATGGCACAGAAGCACAGAGCAGCTACTCCAGGTTGCCTCACAGCCTGTGCAGTGTTAGGAAGCTCTGCAGCCACATCAGAGCCCCTACAGTCCTCCTGGAGCCCGTGCCCAAACTGGCCTTGGAAGCACCTCCCACCCTTTGCTTTCCTGCTGGACCCCCACCACTGCACTTCCTACCTCCTGCTCCAAGCCTGAGCAGGATGCCCAGGACTGGGTCCACTCAGGCTTTGAATATCTCCAAGGACAGAGCCTCCAACAATGCAGTAATGTCTAAAACCACCCTCTAAAACAAGGAGGAGGAGCAGTGCTTACCGGAGGCAGATCTTGCTGAAGTCAGCAGGAACACCACACAAATTAACCATGTTTTGTAGGACGGACCCAGGGACACTAACCTTTCTATTAATCATCTACAGGTCAGTGATGGGAGACAACCAAAAGCAATCATGCACTCAGGGGCTGATCAGAGCAGTCAGGAGTGATTGGAGACTCTGCAAAAGCCTCCTGGTACCATGTGCTTTATGAGTAAATCACACTATTAGCACACAAGGATGCTGAATTATTGTCTCTGTGGGGCTGAACTGCACTAATTCCCTTTTCTCTTTAATTTCCTCTCTTTGAGGTGAGCAGATTTGCAACATTAGTGCAGCCTTTTAACACAGAGCATCTCTACACATAGGTACAGTGTCATACAGCTGTCTGTGAAGAGGTAGGTGGGGGTAGCTGAACATCTCCTCCTGTCTCCTCCTCTTTATTGAAGGAATTAAGATAAGAGTAAGTGTCCAAGACTTGACTTGATGAACACTGTACCAGCCTCTGGTCCAAAAGCATCATCAGTGTGATTGTGCTCTAGCAGCACAGAATAAAACACAAACCACTGGCCTGATGAGATAGAGGAAAAGGGCATGTTAGGCAAGGACAATGCAGCACACTGTGATGGGCAGAGGTGATCAGCTGGGCACACCACAGCCCTGCTGCACCACCAGAGGTACTCATGCCATGGTGGGGAAGGTATGACAAGCAAGTTGACAATGGCAGGGACATGGTGTGGCAGCCACTGAGAGGACATCATGCATAGCAACACCAGAGCCATGAAGAAGAACCTGCTGACACAACCAGCAAGAATCACAGAATGGTAGGGGTTGGAAGGGACCTCTGGACATCATCTAGTCCAGCCCCTCCTGCCCAAGCAGGTTCACCTACAGCAGGTTGCCCAGGATTGACTCCAGGCAAGTTTTAAAGTCGCCAGAGAAGAAGACTCCACAACTTCTCTGGGCAGCCTGCTCCAGGGCTCTGGAACTCTCACAGGAAAGAAGCTTTTCCTCCTGTTCAGATGGAACCACCTGGGTCCCAGTTTGTGCCAGTTGCCCCGTGTCCTATCACTGGGCACTGCTGAAAAGAGAATAACAGAATAACAAGGGGGAACAACAAAAGCCCTAATACAGGCTTCATGGGGACTCCATTACCCATTCAGCTCTCTAACAGCTGCTCTGGGTGCATTAAAACCAGCCAAGAGCTGGCAAAGCATCTGCTGCTGGCCACATTGCAGCAGGCAAGGCAACAGTGCTCCCTGCCCTCGGCTGACTCGAGGCCCTTGGTGTCCTGGCACCTCTGAGACATCAGAGCTCCAGCATCTACTCCAAGGCAGCTCCTACCAACTGCGACCCGAATGCATCAAAAGACTGCAAACCCAGGATTTAATTCTGCAGGTGCTAAATTAATTGGATGGAGATTTAATTCTAGGACCAATTTAGATGTCTATCAAATGGCACATGCAAGACAGGCCTGGAGGCTGTGTGAACAGCTGGAGCCAGGCAGTAATAACACAGACAATCTATGGAGGTTTAGCTGCGGGCACCGTCTCTTAGCAGGGTCCCTAATGACCTTGTCTGCATAAGAGCTGAGATGTTTCTGCATGGTGTGGATGAGACCCATTCAGAGAAGAAAAGCTAGAAGCAGTTCCCTCAGCAAAGCCCATGCTTGCTTCATGCTCAGCAAAGGAGAAGGTATAGTATCAAGCTCCCATGGTCACCAGAAACTTCTGCAATGTGACCACCCTTGCTGAGGTGACCTTATTGTGGCCTTCCAGTGTCTTAAGAGGGCTACAAGAAGGCTGGGGAGAGACTTTTTAGGATGTTGGGTAATGACAGAACCAGGGGGAATGGGGCAAAGCTGGAAGTGGGTAGATTCAGGCTGGATGTGAGGAAGAAGTTCTTCCCCAGGAGAGTGGTGAGACCCTGGAATGGGTTGCCCAGGGAGGGGGTTGAGGCCCCATCCCTGGGGGGCTTTAAGGCCAGGCTGGAGGAGGCTCTGGGGAGCCTGATCTAGTGGGAGGTGGCCCTGCTCATGGCAGAGGGGTTGGAACTGGGGGATCCTTGTGGTCCCTTCCAACCCTGACAGATTCTGATCTGTTTTAGCAGAGAACTTGGTAGTGTTGGCTTGATGGTTGGCCTTGATGATCTTAAAGGTCTCTTCCAACTTAAATGATTCGATGATTCTCAGCCGCACACCACGGGATTTCTGAAAGTATCAACTCCTGTTGCAATTAAAATGTTAATATCATCTGTATTTCTTCCCTGTCCCTGGATGCACGAGGGTGATAGAGCACTTCCAGTGTGTTCCTGCAGCAGATCCTCTGCCTTGCCTGCTAGAAATCCAATTTTTCCACCTTGGCTTCCCAACTGCTCCTCCGTGTGTGCACAGCACGTACCTGGGCTTCCGAGGTGCTGGCAGCAAGGTGTCCAGTCCTGAGGCACTTTGTCAGGGATGGCAAGAGAAGGCAGCAGTGATTATCAAACAGGTAGGAAAGAGCCAGGGTGGAAGTGGAGAGTGGATTGGAATTTTTTTTCTGGTGCATTTTAATGGACTTTAATCAGCCACTCCACCCTGATTACCATAAACCTTTGGAGTCTCCGCTTCATATGCAAGTATGCATGATGGTGATTGATACGGGTTTTTAGCTCACCTAATTTAATTCCTGTACAGTAATCAACAGTCAGATGTCTCCAAAGCAATCAGACTGGCCCGTGAGGGGAGATGAGAAGAGCTCAGCAGGGTTTGAGGCTTTCCCAACCCTGCCCCTGCCCCTGGGACTGGCACTGCTCCTTCAACCAGAGCTCTACTTGTCCTTGGCCACGGCCAGAAACATCAGTGACAACTGTCACAGAGAGAGGGGCTGTCAGAAAAGCAAGACACAGGCTGCCAGAGGAGTGATTATTCTTCAGTATATGGATCATAAACATCTTTCCCCCACGGGAACACAGAGAGATCTGTACAAAGTTTGTAGAGAGAATAATTCAGTATTGCAACAGAGAAAAATGGCTTCAAAAAAACAGTAATGTAGTAAGATCTGCAAGGACCTTAAATACCTGCCCTAAATCCAGTGCATTTTTACTGGCTTGGTAGCCAGCCAGGTTATGTGTAGCAACCAAAAATCTGTGCCTGAGAGTTACACACAACAAATTACTATGAGTTCAAAAAGATGGAGAAACCCACATCAAATGTGTTAAAGTTATTTTCATTTTTCCAGGTCCTACATGTATCCATTTTCTGTTAAAAATGATATAACAGAAAACCAATTTGATTTGTTTGCTGAAAAACATGCTCCAGATAAATAAGAACGTGGTGCTACTTGTGAGTAAAATACATTTTAAAACATGTTGATAAAAACCAGGCACAGAGTCAGTAAAAATAATGCAGAAATTCTGGGAATAATGGCAATTTCAAAGAGGCTTTGATGAAAGTTTCACTTGGGAAAAAACAAAGGGTAATTTTTCAACAAAATTGGATTCATGAAAACATTTTGATTATCTCTAACCATCAGCATAACTATTCCCTGAGGTATTACCCAGCTAACCTAAATGAAAACACCATTTCAATAAGGGAGGAAGGAGCCCAGCACAAGTAGGCAAGACTCAGCTCTTCTCTTAGCTCCTAAGATCCTGATCTTGAAAAATTTATGCCAGCATTTCTCTGCCTCTGCCATTATGCCCAGCATGAATCAAGAAGATGCAAACCAAAGCACAAATATGAATCATCTCAGCAAGCTGAGAAGCAAGAGCCACAAGTTTGGCTCAGGATAGCAGGCACACTTCCCCATCCAGCTCATAAGGCTGCTTTGGGCTGATATTTTGGATCTGTCCAGCCCTGTCCCACATGAGTTTGCTTGTTCCCTATTCAACTCTTTTCTAAGGCACTTGCAGAACTGATCTGGTGCCTTTTTCCCTAAATCAAGTGCTTAAATAGGACTAAACTGAGCCCTGTCAACATCGGAGGAGCCATGAAACTCAACAAACCTACAGAAGATGCAGAGGGTGGCAAAGCCTCAACTTTCATGCCTCTCCTGAGTGGAACCAGCAATGCTTGAAGATTTTCATCATCATTTGATTCTAATACGTTCCATTTTTGCTCTGAAACTGCCCTTGGGATTCATGTACTTTTGAATGTCAGTAGGAAAAAGAGAGACATTCTACTGAAGGCTATTTGAATAAGTACAAGAGTTTCTGAGCTGGGAGTTCAGCAGAGTGTTCACACTGCTCTGTAAGAAAGATGTGGCATTAGGAAAACGCAAGGATGGGGCTGATATGTAGCAAGAAGCAGCTAGTACTGGGGAAAGGATGTATTTTATATTGTATTTTCGTAAAATAACAGAATGATAAAGGTTGCAAAAGACCTCTAAGACCATCGAGTCCAACCATCAACCCAACACTACCATGACCACTAAACAAAGTACCATGTCACAAAGTACCATGTCCACACGTTTTTTGAACCCCTCCAGGTGACTCCAGCACCTCCCTGGGCAGCCTGGGCCAATGTCTCACCACTCTGTCAGGGGAGAAATTCTTCCTAATATCCAATCAAAACCTCCCCTGGAGCAACTTCAGCCCATTTCTTTTTGTCCTATCACTAGTTAGTTGGGAGAAGAGACCAACACCCACCTTGCTACAACCTCCTTTCAAGTTGTAGAGAGCAACCTAACATACTGCCTAATTTTGGGAAAAGATCTGCCTGCATATCAACTAGCCATAAAAGAAATATTCATATTAGCTCTGTTGTCTCTTAACACAAAGGACACAAGTGCTGGGAGCTGAGGTTCACGAGTTTATCTTCTCAGGGGATCACTGTTCCTTAAAGCCCTCAAATCTGGCACCTACGTACAGCCTGTCTGCCTTTCTGACAGCTCTTCTCAGATTCTGCTCCCCTAAAAAGCACCAATTTATTTCATTTGTCTTTTCATTGCTCTGTCACTTCCAGAAGTTCAAAGGAACTGGAGCTTCACGCACGCAGGGGGAGCTGATGGATTGACAGCGATGTCTTGTACTAATAATCCCCTGAGCAAGCCAGCCTCTGAGGGAAAAACATCTAAACACACTCAGCAAGAGCAGAAAGGGATTAAAAACATGTAAATCATTGTTATGTGGTTACAAGGGTGCTTTTTTCCCTGTCTCTCCTCCAGGGGAAGGCAGCTGTCTCCTACGCGCCGTTCCACAGCTGGGGCATTTCCATGAACTCCACCTGGGCACCTTGCTGGGTTGTGGCTTGAGGTTTGTGTCCTTGCTCAGCACAGGAAAGGTGGACATCAGAATACATCTCTGGAGGGAACTCCAACATGAGCCTGGCTCATCTTGAACTGAGATCTTCCCTTTGCACGCTAGGTCTGCTTATATCCATGAAAAAAGAGATCAAAATTGGTTTTGAACGCTTCCCATTGAGCTCACACATACTGAGCATCTCCACAAGCTTCCTCAGGTTGCTCTGGACTCTTGCCAGAAGTTTCTGTACTCTGATCCATTCTCTTAATTATGAGTAAATGTACTGGGTTACATAATTATTTCTTTTAATTACCACTTTATAGGGCTGTCTGCTACCCATCAGTAAAAATAAATAAATAAATAGAATCTTTCTGTGGCACTACAGACTACATCAGGACTAGCAGCTCTGGGGCCTGCCTGTGTCTCAGAGTGTAAGATTCCTTTCCTTGCCAGCACAGAAATACACTCCAGCCTCCACAGATAGTCAAATGACAGTGCAGAAAGCACACAGACAAAGAAACAGTTTCTTCTCAATGAAGTAGCAAATTCATTTGAAAAAAAGACCTCAAGGAATTTCTCCAGAAGATCAACATCTTCCCACCCGCTGCCTTATGCCTCTGCTGGAAAATGGTATTAATGAAGTCAAGCCTTGGGGAAGGGGCTGCCAGAGCCTGCGTGGCTCAGGCAGTGTGGTGGCATTGCTTGCACTGAGAAGTGATGTCCACAGCATTTGGAACAGGCTCTCAGCACCTGCACATCATCCATCAGTCCATGAAATTCTTATCCAATGGCAAAGAAAAACCCAAACCAAAGTGCACAAGGCCTGTTAGCAATAGTCATCTCACAAGTTCTTGGAGAAACCAAGGCAAGAGCTTGTGCAGGTCCCAAGGGAAGGAGGTGTGTGGTCCAGCTCCTGTCCCACCTCCTGCCACCACAGAGGTCAGCAAAGCAGCGTGGAGGGAATGGGTTCTTAGGGCTGGGAGTGGCTGGGAGCCATGTCCCCATCTTTCTTCCCCATCCTTCCACAGCCAGGATGGAGCTCTGTCTGCAGCATGCCCAGGGCATTTCCATCCTTATGGACATTTTACTTTAAAAATACTTGCTTGTTGCAAACAGTGGCCAGCAAAAGCTTTCTGTTGGTTGGTTTATGAGTGATGGAGTGTCTTTTTTCCTCTTTGCCTAGTGAGATTTTCACAGTATTTTTACTCTACTGGAACCCAGGGCTTGGAGGCAGGGCAGTGGATTTCCATCTCAAAGTGGGGATTCTTTAGGAAAAAAAGAGATAGAAAAAGAGAACCAGCACCAAGTGTCTTTTAACCAATTCCCAAACTCTGATGTCCACAAAAATCAGACTTTCCTTTTAGTTAAGATTTCCATTAGCAAAATTACAGCTGTGGAGCTTAGGGGCATGGTTTAGTGGTGACCTGGCAGTGCTGGGTTAATGGCTGGAGCTGATCTTGAAGGTCTCTTCCAGCCAAAATGATTGTATGATTCTGTGAAAGAGGTGATTTTGCTACAAGAACATGAAGTATCCAGGCAAGGTAAAGGTGGTGTCCTCTGGTGACACCTGGACTGCAGATCCTTACATGTCCTGTACTCTGTGCAAAGAGGCAGGAAAATCCTGAGATCTGGTGTTGGCTTTGGATTTAATGACTTGTGGAGCCTCAGTTCTGGAATAAACTTCTTCCTGATGTTGGGAGTGCAGGGGATGTAGGATCTGAAGCCAGAACTGTTGCCCCTGAAACTCCCCTGCATGAAACATGCCACCTCTGCTCCATCACCCTACAGTGCCTTTCAAAGGCACCAAAGTGTATTCCAAGAAGAAAGACACCTATCCCACCAAAACCAACACCAGAGATGTTCTGGGGAGCGTGACCTCTGTAGCAAAGACTCCATAACAAGCAAGAAACTCTCTCCCCAGCCCATGTTCCAGGTACTTGTGACACATCAGATGATGTTCATACACATTCCCCTTTCCTATGCATTGCTCCTTACTTTTCTAATCAAATCACTGAGAACACCCCAGTGCAGTTCCTGTTTCATGTGTCAGGCAGGGCCAAAAAGCCCCAATGACACACAATGCTGCAGACTGGGTTTGTACAGAAGCTGGCATAGAAAAAATAACCTCTGTACCATAAGAGCTGGATGGAGCATATGTATGTGAGTGCTCCAGAGTATGCACAAAGCCAGCTCATCACCTGGCAGGACAGTTGTACACTGTCACCCAGGATGCAGGATGCCTCTTGATATCAACTGCCTGCTTTAAATAGATCTCAAACCCACACTGAGGTGCATTTCTGAAGGCTAAATGTGTAAGTAAGCTGGTAGAAGCTAAAAAATGCAGTTGGACAATGAAGTCTTGCTTTTCTCCTGCTGTTGGTACCAGGACTTTGGTTCACAATTTCCTTCAAAACTTTCTCATTTCCAGTATCTCTAGTTTTAAGCCATACATTTGATCTTGGTGACTTGAAAGAACTTATTCCTTTCCAGACAAAAATGTGTGCTGGTGAAAACGAGGTCCCTTCATAGAAACAGATGAAAATGGGGCCACTCAAACACTATTCCTCACTTCTACCTGCTGCTGAATTCATACACTGCAAAGGGGTTACAGGGATGTGACAGCTTCCCTGGCTGAGAACACCCTTCCCACCATGATCTAGGCCACAAAGCTCTCCAATGTCCACGTCTACACCAGCAGCTGTGAGAGCACTTCTGTGTTGAGTGCACAGACTGTGAACCAAGAGAAGTCTTCTGTTGCTGCATTCATCACCTGCAAGCATTCAGCTTCCACCGAGTTGCAACAACATCCACTGAGTGTGATGTACTCAGTGGGAATGTCTTTGTCAACAAAAGAAGATTTAATAAGGTAACCAGAACTGTTCTCCTTCCACTGATGATAACAGCCTTAGCACCAGCAGAGCTGGCTTCCTGTACATAAATCAAAAAGACACTTGAAACCCTTGGTGGGACTTGTCAGACAGCACTTAGTTGTCCCCAGTGCACACATTTCCATCTCAGCCACTTTTCTAGAGTTTATACCAAATGGAGAAAAATTGACACTTCTAAAGCATGAGGCATCTCTTGCTGAGGTTGATGCCTGAAGCATCAAGATCCCTTGAGCTGCACCCTAGAAGTGGTTATTTCTCTCTTTATACAGGGAGTCTAAGCAGTGTCCCAGGTCAGCTGAGATGAACTGCACCCTCTCCATACCAGCTACGTGGCCAGAGCCACCCTGCTCATCACCACAGCTCAGCCATCTGCTTATTGCAGTGGAATAACTCACAACTTTCAAGGATTTCAAGTGGTCATTTAGTTTGGTAGTATCCAGCTTGGGAAACCCAAGAAAGGGTGGATCTTTAAGAACTACAGGACTACTTTTCTGTAGAAATCACTTCAAGATATTTCATGTTCAACAACCAAAATGCAGGCACCCACATTGTTGCTACAACTAAAATATTGCTGTGGTGTGGAGGGTTTTGTTTGGTGGAAGAGGA
>NW_008612335.1:0-6087 GCF_000691845.1 Merops nubicus | reverse complement strand
TCCAACCTAAAGGATTCTATGATTTGGGAAACCTGTTAGCTGCATCAGCATTTTGAATGTGTCTCTGTCAAAGACACCTAGTGAAAAACTTTCTGTATCTTCTTACTGCAACAATGTTCTCAACTTGTATAAAGCAAATCATCTGAATTTTATTCCTCCACAAACTACTGCCTACCACATTGCAGACTTAAACCCAGAATACTCCAACTGATTTCCAACAATACCAGGAATAACAAAGTCATAGCTGGGATAGCTTTTCCTGTTGGATTATGTAGAAACTAACACAGGAAGCAGGACCAAAGTGTGAGGAAGAGACAGCTAGGACAAGCAGCTAACATGTTTGGTTCAGTCCCCAGAGAATGGGGGAAGAAGGGCCACTAACCTCAGTGCCAATCCTTTTCATGTTGCACCACAATTCTGCTACCTAGAAAGCATGCAAGAGGATGTGGGCTGCCCTGCCCCCAGCATACACCACTTCAATCCTTCTTATCCCTGTTCCTTTATCTGCAGTTATACACTTCTCTTTTTTAGCCACCTAAGCTATGTAAAACCATAATCATAGAAAAATGAAAGTTACTCACTTGGAGCTCATAGAGCAAGCTGCGATGTTTCAGCTGTGCTGCATTTGGGTCTGTAATGCAGAAATCCCAGCCTGCAAAGACTTTGTTACAGTAACTCTGAAATTGATCCTCACCATGCACCAAGTTCTGCTTAAATCCTTCCACAGACCTACAGAAAAATCCAACTTTACTTCATTAACGAAAAGACACATTTTTATCCACAGAAAACAAAAAAAGCACCACACCTCAAGCAACCTGGCTTATCAGAGACTAAATGACACCTCCACCCACCTATGAGCATGCAGCCACATTTGTTTTCCATCAGCAAGTCTCTGGGAAGCTCTCAGTGTGAGGTTCTTCAATCACTAAAGTCAGCTGAAGCCATGACTGACACAGGTCACTTCTCTCTGCCCTTAGCCAGGGTCACACCTTCTCACCTCACCCAGTGCTTCTCTGGCACTGCAAAGAGCTGGCTCAGGAAAGTGAGATGGGGAAATAAAACACCCCCAGAATAAAATCCTCCAACATCAACAATTACTGTATATTTGAGGGTCTTTTATTTATATATATATATGTGTATATATGAAAAATTAATACTTCCTTTTTTTTTTTTCCTTTTGCTGGTTCAGTTTCCTAAACACAATTAGCTACTATGATATGGCACCCTCAAAAAAAAGTCTCCATTTCCATATAAAACACCTCAAGAATGCAGCTTGTCCCCTAGAAGCAAGAATGCAATGTAAACTGTGCAATAGGTAGTGGCAAATAAACTATACCAATATATTTACCTTTTTATTATCCATAGGAAACTTAATGCAAGGTAGGCAAATGTTGCCAGCAGATATGCCAGTGGCAAGTTGTACCTCATGACACTGATCCATGCAGCATCTATTGTGTAATACCCATAAAACAAACTTGTTACTTCAAGGAACCCCTGTGAAAACAAATAGAGTTTAAACAGAATTTGTTACACTAGTAGCAACTTCCCACTTAAATCCAACCTAGTATTAAGGAATCATGTTGTAAATTTAGAATTACTATCAGGGCCCTCAGAAAGCTACAGTTCTGTAGCTTATAGCTACTGCCATTGCCTCTACCAAATCATAATGCATCTACCTGCTCAAAAACCCTCCCCTCTCCAATAAAAGAGCTCTCTGACAAAGGACACTGAGAGCACAATAGGCAGTGTGCTCCAGAATACATAACGTTTAGCAGCTGGGGAGGAGAGGCACGTGGCCAACCAGGCTTTGTGGACACTCAGTAATAGTCAGCTTGTAAACTCCCCTTCTCACAGACAAAGGCTAATTTTACCCCATTGATCATAGAATCATAGAACATAGAATCATAGGGGTTGGAAGGGACCTCGAAAGATCATTCAGTCCAACCCCCCTGCCAGAGCAGGGTCACCTAGAGAATTGATGCATATACCTTACCATTTTTCAAAATTATCAAAGCTTCATTGCCCATGTGAGACACAGAAACTTAATTTTTAAAAATCTAATTACTTACAGTGCCACTAAGCAAGTCTTTGAGGTAAGTATAGAAGTAAACAAGTCCCTTATTACCACTAGGTTCATAAACTGTGCAGAAAGACTCTGTCAAAAGAAAGGCAGGAAAAGTCACTCAAATGGTAGTGCCCATTAAATTGTAATATCAAGTTAATTCAAACATGGCAAGCCCTCATAAAAAAAGCATTTATTTGTACTGGGTGGTGGAGGAGAAGCTGATGGAAAGGGGGAATCTTATAAACAACAGCAGTACTTAAAGACATTTACCTATGTTCTTTGGAGGAATTTTAGCAAAGGTACTGTTGAATATTCCATATTTAGAAATGATGCTGGGAAGGGTAACCAAACTGAACATCAGGATAAAAATTATAAAATTTAGCAGGACCAGAAAACGCAGGAAGGAGAAGTAAGACTGGATGCCAGTACCAAACTTCCCTGGGAATAAAAGAAACATGCCAATAATTAGGGCAACAAAATCATTGAAAATACAGAATGAGCAGATTATCATTTCAGTTACATTGAGCTAAGTGAAGAAATATTACCAAAGCTAGTTTTAACTATTGCAAGCTTTTAACAATACAACTGTAATGGAAATGTGACTTTTAAACAATTTTCTCCAGTAATAATAATATATTTTCTCCTTCTACTCCATCACAGATTTTACATGAGCAGCGGGGACAGCAGGTAACTTCTTAAACACAGTTTTATCTGAAACTATGCTCACAGGTCTAAAACTACCCATAACAGAAGCAACTTTAACTAGAAGAAATCAACATCAGACAGTAAATACCTTCTATGCTGTGAATATCATGCCGCCAAAGTTCCAAGTAAGAGAACAATCCCTTGACTTCACTGAGAACTTTTTTCAGTGATCTACTGCTAGTTCTTTTCCACGGCTTCCATTCAGATAAGTATTTTATATCAGCTTGCTGACGGTCCCTAAGAATAAAGAAAGACAGTTACTGAGGACAAGAAATAATTTTTCACCACATGTAACAGGACCTAGCACACTGGAGCCTGCTTGCAGCCTTCACAGGGCTAGCACAGTGCTAAAGGCTGGAGTGACCCACACTAGCTGTCCCCATCTGTTCCTCCTGGTAACTGCAACATCCGAGCCAATTCAAATACATCAAGTCCTCACACAGAAAACACTTGCCTCTCATGGAGAAAAAAAAACAAAACCATAAAATCCAATTGACAATAGCACAACACAGAAAAAATACGTAGCTGAACTGCCTAGTGGGATCTCAGGGGAGTGCCATTAATGATTTCATATTGACAAAAGGTTGGAAAAGGAAGACGAGATTCTTTAAAACTTCTTACTAAAGCCTCTTCACTAAGAGGCTCTTCAAAAATTTCTCTGAAATATTTAGCTTTCCTCTTTTAATGTTATAAATTAAGCTGTTCAAAGCAGAAAATTACTGGGTTTTGTGGAAAAATTCACAAAATCCCAAAATCAGAATGAAACGGCAAAATATCTTGTGAAGGAAGAAGTAAAAAAAAAACACAAAGAGGACTATAAAGAGCTTAGATATTTCATTTGATTTTTATAATTTTACCTTCTACACCACACTCCAGTACATAATAGAAACCAAATGTTATTAAAATGATTAATTTCTAATGATTCAGGTTTTATAGCATTTTGAAATATTTGCTGCAAAGTGCCAATTCAATGAATTTGAGAAACTTTCTTTGCTGACATGTGTAGGGGTTACTGGTCTAATAAAAACCTGCAAACACATACCAAGGCTGTGCCACAAACTGTCCATAATTTCTAATAACTTCTCACTTATATATTTTTATACTATATGTGTACATTTGCAGTTTTAAAATTTCTGCATGGTCAGTAACAGCATTAAGGAGAACTCCAAGTGGCTCAGGGTTTGCATTTCATTTTTTCTTTTAAGAAAGCTTAAAAACAGACAAAAGTTCCCAAAAATAGCTTGAAGATTGACTTGTATGCAACCAATGCCATTCCAGCTCCTGATGCTGCTGAAGAAGGGCAGCAGTTAGGTACCCATAAGGACACTGGACACAAGGTCTACAGCAGAAGACAAAGGTTTCAATTTTAAGACTTTGTACACGACCCTATTTAAGTGACTCGCTGCCCATGCCATGCCACTGCCACGTGTATGCTCTATGTTGACAAAACTTCCACATCCTTCCCTACTGAAAGTAAATTAGCAGTTTGGCACGAAGCCAAACTAAACCCTACATGCAAGAATCTACCAGGCAGCAGAAGACCTTACTTCAAACACAAACACAGCCACTCTCAAAGACTGCATTCTGCAGGAACGACAGGCTGCAGCATGTAGTGTTTCAAGCAGAGCCTCTGGAGAACTATCTGGCCCGTGTTTGGTCTGCATTTTAAGTGGAGGCGTGGGCTGCATATTCAACTGTGTTACAGGAGCTGAGTGTTCAGTGTTCACGACATTTACATCAAGCATGCTGTGTTGGCTGCTGCTGCACAACACACACAGATTACTGATCAGCAGACCTGCCAAGAAGCCCCACCAGAATCTTTCAGCGCTCAAATATGTAGACAAACTTGGGACATCCCAACACTGTTCCTAACATGCACCGTGGCCACAGAACTACAGTTCCTTTTTCTTGAACAACGGAGCTTCAGAGACCAAACTTCAAGAAAAAAATTCTATGTGTCGAGCGAGTACTTTCCTTTACCATGACCTAGATAACCTGCTGTCCCTTGAGCACACGCTGTAGGGTCAGACTTAACTCCATGGTCAGGCTGTAACCCATCTCCCACTGCTCTCACAAGCAACTCACTCTTGTTCTCCCTTGAGCACCAGATATTAATTGTACTTTCACCTCTCTCCTGGTTCATAACCACAACTACAAAGCATCCAATTTAAAGGTGCAACTGTTATATATGACTGTTATGAGCTCTCTCCTCAGAGGAGCTTTCTGCCTAACAGTAAGACAACTAGCAGAGAATTAGAGGCGGGACAAAGCAGGCTCTCTGCAATCCCCTTCCTGCTGCGGGTTACCACCAGAGAGGCAGAAACTGCTTACAGTTCACCAGTTCACAGCAAAAAATCAATTTAAAAAGAGATATGGGGGAAAAGAAAAAAAAAAAGAATAAATGCTCCTGGAAAGCTTCTTTCTACCTGTATTGAGCCACATCAGAAAGAATGCAACATATTTTGGAAGAACTCAGTAACAGCAGCTCTGGCACAGCAGAACACATTGCAGATGACCCAGAGAAGCACAAAACCCGGGGGAGGGGGAGGGTGGTGGAAAGGAAGCCAGTGAAAAATGCATTTGGTTCCTGGAGATAATTCACAGTTTTGACTCATTTCTTCCAATTCAACGTATTCCTCCTCACAGCCAGCTCCACCCTCACACCAGCCAATAGCACCTGGTCATGCTCCGGCAGCTGGAGGTGCCACAGGGAGTCTGCCACGTTTTGGCATGAGTACCTGGGCGACTTCTTGTCCAAACCACATGCCACTGGGGGAAAGAGACAGAGATGAACCCAATTCTGCTTCAGCCTTCCATGGTATCCGTGCTGTGTTTAGGAAGAGGTAGAATCATAGAATGTTTTGGGTTGGAAGGGACCTCTAAAGGTCAGTAGTCCAACCACCCTGCACTGAGCAGGGACATCTGCAACTAGAGCAGGTTGCTCAGAGACTCATCCAACCCAGCCTTGACTGTTTCCGGGGCTAAGGCACTAGCCACCTCTCTGGGCAACCTGGGCCAGTGTTTCATCACTCACTGTAAAAGATTTCTCCCTTATACCTAGTCTAGATCTCCCCTCTTTTAGTCTAAACCATCACCCCCTGTCTTGTCACAGCCCGCTCTGCTAAAAAGACCGTCCCCATACTTCTGTTGTTTTTTTTTTTTTTTCTTTCGTTCTTTATAAAAGATAAAAGTATAGAGATTAACCTTAATCTCCTCTTCTCCGCGATACTCGTAGGCCGTTCCCTCGCAGGGCAAGCAGGCAGCTCGCCTCCCTCGTCCTCCGGGTCCCAGGCCTCTGCAGCGCGGATCCCCGCGGG
>NW_008612334.1:714-2959 GCF_000691845.1 Merops nubicus | reverse complement strand
GAGAGGGCGCAGAAACGCGGCTCTTTTCCCGTATTTAGTTCTTTCTGAACGAGTTCTTTCCACCGTGCCGAAGCGCTCTATAGAGAGGGCAGTGCTCCTAAAGAACCCCAAACCTCAGCAGCCAACGTTTTGTTGTCCCCTCTCCTTTCCCTTCTCTTTCCCCCTGCTCTATACAGATTATCAAAGAAGTAAAGATGAGCTCCTTCCACCCCCCCAGCTCCTCGCCGTACAAAATGAACTCCATCTGCTATGCCCAAAAGTTAAAAGAATTCTTTCCCGTCCACTTTCCCAAAGGATGAGCTAGTGCACCCCCAAACCCGAGACTTGGGGGACCCAAAGCCGAGGCTGTGTGAGCCAGAGCAGAAAGATGCCGAATTTGTCCCAGTCACCCCAGGCAGCCCCGGAGCCTCCCTTTAACGCGCAGCGCTAAACCGAGGGGAGCCAGCGGATCCTCCCCGGCATTTTCCCCGCATTGATCAGCTTCCCCCCAACCCCTCCAGGTTTTCCCCTCCTCAACTTTCCCTTGGAAATTTAGCAATGCTTTAGTTTGGCGATAACACGCTTAAAGTCTATGTGATATTGTTCTTTCCTCTATATATGTTGTTGTGTTGTTTGTGTGCTTTGGGTTTTTTTTTAATCTTTCTGTATTCCCTCCAGGAATGAGGGTCGGCGCTACTGTTAGCCTTGTAAAGAAACGCCGGGTGTCTGCTTTTGCATAAACATTCATGTTTTCAAATAAACTTTATAAGGATTTCAATTGGAAAGTAAAGCAGTCGGCACTGCGAGTCAGTGGGGCGAAGACATTGCACTTGAAATTTCAGATGTGAACTAATCCAACTTAGCTATTTTTTTTCCCCCTTTTCTGGTCTGATAGTTTGCAATCTGGAGTTCCATACTTAAAAAAAAAATAATATTTAGTGCCATAGCCCACGGTTAAAATAGTGAAAAATTAGTCTCGTTTCAGAAATTATTTATTTATAGAACGAACATGATTAAAACATAAAAAACACACAAACTGCAGCTGCAACAAAAAAACCCCACCGTGATTTACGATTATTAAATCTTTGATTGCCATGTTAATGTTTCTTTTTCTACCTTTCATTTGCATTTTAATCTATCGAATCTTTACAATTTTGCTGCCTCCTACTCGAATGATTGATTACACATCTGAAAGAGAAAAAAAAAAATACTGAGCTTTCTAGGCGAGCTTCTATTTTTCCTCCCCCCCCTTTCCCTTTGCCGGTTAGCTTTCTGAAACCTTCCTCAACAATGTTAATGCAAGCAGGACAAATTAATTATGCTCTTTTAAATGTCAAAGGTATAAATAAAAATGTGTGTGTGTCCCCCCTCCTTTTCCTCTCCTTTACCCCTCGCCCCAAATGGGAATATTTTTCCGAGCCGCTTGTTTTAAAAGCAAGAAGGAATCACACTGGTAAAACACAATTAAAAGAAACATACGCGCAGCATCCTGACTATAAATAAATGTTATTGCGTGGACATTTACCTATGGAATAGGGGGAAAAACACCCAACCAGAGAGGCAGAGGAGCGGAGGTGAGGGCTGCAGCGGCAGCGCTTCCCTTCGCTGCTCAGCCTCAGCTTTGGAGGTGTTTCTACTTCCCCCCACCCCCTCCCCCCAAAAAAAGGGGGATGGTCAGGGCGCAGCCCCCGAGAAGAGAGGAGCACCCACGTGGGTCGCCCGTTCCTCGCATCCCACGGGCCAAAGCGGGGGTAGAAAGCCGGGGAGTGGTTTATTAGCGGAGTGGAGATGATCGCCGCTTTTGGGGTCCCACCTGCCGGGGACGCGCCCCACGGGGCCGTGGATGCTCAGGCGGGATACCCATGGGGGGACACCCACCTAGAGGCTGACCAAGGGGAAGACGCACTCGGGGGGATGCCTACGGGGAGACACTGACCTGGAGGATGTCCATGAAGGGAGGGGACACCCATTCAGGAGATATTCCCCCCGAGGGGCTGCACACGGGGGGACACGCAGCCGGGGACGCGCCCCACGGGGCCGTGGATGCTCAGGCGGGATACCCATGGGGGGACACCCACCTAGAGGCTGACCAAGGGGAAGACGCACTCGGGGGGATGCCTACGGGGAGACACTGACCTGGAGGATGTCCATGAAGGGAGGGGACACCCATTCAGGAGATATTCCCCCCGAGGGGCTGCACACGGGGGGACACGCACCCAGGGAATGCCCGCGCGGGGCGGCTCCCCGAGGCTGCCCACCCGGACTG
>NW_008612334.1:354-677 GCF_000691845.1 Merops nubicus | reverse complement strand
GCAGGGTTTTGGGGTGGAATCAGCGGGAAAAGGGGAAAGCAGGGAGCAGGGTAGGAGAGGTTGAAGCAGCCGCGCGGAAGCTCCGCACCTGCGGACGGGGAGCGACCCGTGAGGCCGGCGAGCAGACAGGGAAGATTTAGAGGTGAAAGGATGGCAGATTGTTAGGGAAGTAATAGTAAGGTGTCCCATATACTACAGTTTTATTGTGGGGTAGTAACTACTAGATTTATTTATTGCCGAGGCTATATAATAAAGATAATGACCGCAAACTCGAGATAAATGCTTACGCCCATAACTGGTCAATTCTTTTTTATTTAAGAGAG
>NW_008612334.1:0-312 GCF_000691845.1 Merops nubicus | reverse complement strand
GCGCCCACAAATATCAGTCTTGGTTTCCACCAGGTTATAAACATGCCATGCAAATAAAGGAGCTGCCGCCCGGCACGGAGAGTTTTGGGGTCGGAGGGTGGTGGAGGTGGGGGTGCCCATTCCCTTTGCTTTCTCCCTCGCCGGAGCACGGGCGGAGGAGAGCACCGAGATGAAACAAGGGGGGAAGAGACACCCTACAAAGAGGGCATAATAAAGACCCCCCCCGCAAGGCCTTGGGGAAATGCCCCTTGCGAGGGGAAGCGCCGGGGGGAGCTGCCCCCGCCGCCGCCTCCCCCTCGCCCCTCCCCAGGG
>NW_008612333.1:978-1222 GCF_000691845.1 Merops nubicus | reverse complement strand
TTCCTCGGCCTCTCGCTGCCGGGCCGTGAGATCAAAGTGCGTCCCCAGGTGTGAGACCGCTGAACGACTCCTGGCCCAGTTGGCAAGTGAGCCTTCGGCCGCTCTGGTCCCTGCGCTCGGTATAAGCAGAGGGCTTAAGCCGAAAACCGCTTCCGAAAAGGTGCAGACCTGGAAAACCAATTTTACCTCCAGTGTTGGCATAATGGCTGGCACAAGGGTCAGGTCCCCTGGAGGACGCTTTATC
>NW_008612333.1:0-912 GCF_000691845.1 Merops nubicus | reverse complement strand
TTAATGGGTATAGCTTAATATCGGCCGTCTCCAATTTTCGAGGTAGCGCAAAAGGTCAGATCTGACGCATCTTCCGTTCCCCTCCCTCCCCCCAATCAGCCTGTTCGCAAATAATTAATAACGGCACAATTAGGCAGTAATTATGTGACCCGCAGTTATGGTCTTCCTGACGGTAACGGAGATAAATAATAATGGTGCTGAACCCATCTCCTTTTGATGACTCAGTCCAGATTCTGAGATTTGTGCTTTCAGTCTTTGTCAGAAAAAAAAAAAAAAAGCGAACCCTCCCCCCAAATAAAACCCTAACAAGAAGTCAGAAGAGCGACGGTGCTATATTTGCTTTTGGTTTTTATTATCAACAATCAATTAATGGTACACTCTTGGAAAACTATATGCACATGTAGAAATATTTCCCCTTTTAAATAGAAGCATTCATTTTAACCACATATAAATAAATCTGAAAACCCTGAACATAATTTATGACGATTATGCTCACAAACATATTTCCAACAGGTAGGGAAAAAAAAAAAAAAAAAAAGGGTGAGACGACATGCAACCGATAACAAAAATATATATAATTGCCTGAACCTGGTCTCTAAACGCAAAGGGAACGGAACCCGTGAGAACCTCATTTCTCCATAAAGACACGCCATAGAGACTACGAGAAGGGAAAACATTATTTATACGGTCAACTAGACAAGTCTGTACTGATATTAACACTATACAGTTGAGTCACAGAACACAGTCGTAGAAAGACACGGAAAAAGAGAAAGCATACCTGTCAACATTCAACTAAGAGCTATAGTTTGTGCCTTTTAAAATAAAATTAGAAAACCCTAACGGAGATGCCTAAAAACTGCGTGAACCGTGTAATAATAATAATTAATAATAATTAATAATTAATAATAAATA
>NW_008612332.1:536-762 GCF_000691845.1 Merops nubicus | reverse complement strand
GTCAAGCCCCCCCCCACCGCGTCCTGGGGCCCTGCAGCACCCACCCCCCACAGGAGTGTCTCCCAAAATCACCTCAAAACCTCTCTGGGCAGGCCCCGAGTCCCCAGATGCCCCAAAAACCACTTGGAGGGGGCTCAGAACGGCACAATTCGCCCCAAAATCCCCTTTGGGGAGATCTTGAACCCATCCAGTTCCTCCCAAAACCCCCTCAGGGGGCTTTCATCTC
>NW_008612332.1:0-215 GCF_000691845.1 Merops nubicus | reverse complement strand
CCCAACTTGCCTCCAGATCCCCTCCCAGGAACCCCTGAACCACCACATTCCCCGTAAATCCACCCAAAACCACTTCTGAGGGGACCCTCAACCCCCAAGTTCCCTACAATTCACCCCAAAATCTACTTTTAGAAGCTCCTTAAACCCCCCAAATTCCCTCTGGGGAGCTCCTGAACCCCCAATTTATTCCAAAACTCCCTCTGGGGAACCTGTAA
>NW_008612331.1:0-1188 GCF_000691845.1 Merops nubicus | reverse complement strand
TCCGCGGGGTAATGAGCAGCCTTATCGTCGCCGTTATCTTTACAAGTGCTTAGATGACTTTTTAATTGTGGCTTAATGCGTTTAATTGTGACAACTCTTCCCCGTTTTCAAGTATGATGTATTAATATTACAGATCATTAACATTGCTAAATGGCTGTAATGACACAGAGTCCTCAGTGTCCCAGTTAGAAGGAAAAAAGACCCGCTCTTCTCATTTGGCTCTTTTGTTATTTGCCTTATAGGAAATTCATGCACGATTCTCGAGTCCTTAAAGCACGTAGGAGAGGCTGCTGCCGCTGCTGCACCCTCCTTATTAAATTATGGATGGAGAAAATCCCCCATGTAAAACTTCCCGAGCCCGAGACGGCGGAGGAGCGAATATTGTCTTTCTAATATCCACTTCATCAATGTAAAAGTTGGAAAGCCTCGTCTCTCGAGCGGGTCCCCCCCTCCCCTCGTTCATAATTAGAGCAGACCGTATTTAACATCTGCAAAATAGTCATGCTTATAAGGAATGAGAAATGCGAGATGTTCCATTCTGTTCGCAATGGTTAGACCGTTTTAATCTCTTAACTTCAATATATGTCCTCTAGCAGGCTATACTTCTTGGATTTCATTTTTAGATCCTTAAGGCTGCATATATCTGTCAAACAGACATAATGAATTTAAAGTGCTAATGCCTAGAAGACCAGAAAAAACATTGAAATATATCCTCGGTTGATTAAATTACCACCTCTAGCTACTTTACCTCCTTATGTCCAAACAGATTTCCCTTTTTACTTACCAAGTACCGGATCTGGGAGATGTGGAAGATGTAATTTCATGGTAAAAAAACCCCCAAACCAACAGAACAACCACACACACAAAAAACCCACACAACAACAACAACAACAACAACCTGACCAAAAAAACCAACCCATGAACGGCTCTTTAGACAACTGCGTTTTTTCTTTAAACCTCTTTTCAGATCTGTGCCTGTATGACGGGATTGCCACTGGCCGGAGGTCTTTTTCAATTACACCCAGCCCTCGGGGTGACCCTCCAGTGGGCGCCGGCGACTTTACCGCGTTCTCCTCCGCACCCCCGGCCTGGGGGCGGGGGGGCAGTTTGGGGGACACGGGGGGACTCGGCGAAGGCGCATCCGATGGCGGGGGAGCGCAGGGTGGCCCTGCCCGGCACCACGGTTCT
>NW_008612330.1:0-510 GCF_000691845.1 Merops nubicus | reverse complement strand
TGTGGGCAGGGGATGCTGTGGGCAGGGGAATGGTGGTGTTGAGAATGGCTCAGGCAGGAAGATGTGGCTGGGGTATGTCATGGGCAAAGGGCTGCTGTAGAAGGAAGATATTGTGGGAAGAGGAATGGGATGGGCAGGAAAAGGCCATGGAAAGGGGATGTTCTGAGCAGGGAGACCCCAGGGATCCTGCAGGCAGGTGATGCTGTGGCCATGAGGATACTGTGGGCAGGGGAGTAGCAGAGGCAGGGAATGTGTCAAGCAGGGGATGCCATCGCAGGGGCCCACGCCCTGGCAGGGGGGGGCGTCCCGCGTCAGGTCCCTCTGGTTTCCCCCCAGCCGGCGATCTCGCAGACGGTGCCCGCAGGCACGACATAGCGCTCAGGCGGCAGACAGATCAGGGCCACGCGCCTGTTCAGAGCGGCCGGCCTGTGGTGAGAAGGGTGGTGGGACGTGGTGCGAGCCTGCCCGGCAGCAGGGCACGGCAGGGCCCGGCGCATGGCCGCTCACCTC
>NW_008612329.1:0-925 GCF_000691845.1 Merops nubicus | reverse complement strand
GTGTCCCCAGTGTCCCCAGTGTCCCCCATGTCCAACCCTGCCTGGGGACAAGGGGACACTGAGGTGACACCAGGACCTGGGGCCACCCCACTGGGGGTGCCACCCCTGCCACAGGGGCACCAGCCCTGGCTGGGGGTGACTCTGTCCTGACCCTCGTCCCCTGTCCCTTGTCCCTGTCCCCTGTCCCTCACCACATCCTTGTCTTTGTCCCCATCCTTGTCCCTCTTCCTGACCCCCTGCCCGTGACCATGTCCCCATCCCCATCTTTGTCCCTTGTCCCCTGTCCTTGACCATGTCCCGGACACCTTGTCCCCATCCTGGACACCTTGTCCCCATCCCTGTCCTCTTCCCCTGTCCCCCTCCTGTGTCCCATGTCCCCATCCCTTGTCCCCGGCCACGTCCCCATCCCTGTCCCCATCTCATCCTCATCCATGTCCCCATCCCTGTCCTCTTCCCCTGTCCCTCTCCTGTGTCCCCATGTCCCCTTCCCCATGTCCCCTTCCCCATGTCCCCATCCCTGTCTCCATCCTGATGTCCCCTTCCCTGTGTCCCCATGCCCTGTCTCCATCCCTGACCTTCACCCTGTCCCTGTCCCCATCCCCATATCCCCCTCCCCCCATCCCTGTCCCTATCCCCTGTCCCCTGTCCCCATGTCCTCATCCCCATGTCCCCATCCCTGTCCCCATCCTGATGTCCCCATCCCCATGTCCCCATGCCCTGTCCCCATCCCTGACCTTTGCCCTGTCCCCATCCCCATGTCCCCATCCCTGTCCCTATGTCCCCATTCCTGTCCCCATCCTCATGTCCCCAGCCTTGTCCTCTTCCCCCTCCTGTGTCCCCATGTCCCCATCTCTGTCCCCATCCCTCTTGCCATCTCCATGTCCCCATCCCCCTGTCCCCATGTCCCCGTGTCCATGTCCCCATG
>NW_008612328.1:0-9444 GCF_000691845.1 Merops nubicus | reverse complement strand
CGTGCCCGGGGCTTTGGGGCCGCGGCTCCGCTCGCGGGGCCAGAGCTGCCAGAAGGACGTTTCCTTCCTGCGCCCCAGCGGGCTGGCTTGTACACACCCCGCTTTGGAGACCGCTGCTCCAGGCGCCGGGTGGGTTGAGAGAGGACCCGACTTTTGCAAAGAGTTGGGCACCCCCCACCCAGTGTTCCGTATTTTGGTTAGAGCAGGGGAAACACGTCGCTTTGAAAAAGCCCTTCTCATTCACATCGCCATCATTGCTTTCTTCTCCTCCTCTTCCACCCACTGCCTGTTTGCTACTCAGTTCTCTTTTGTTTCCTCTCACATCTGATGTCAGAACGTTTCGTTCGCCTTATCCACTTTTCCCAGGAATACCAGACCCTCTCCCATCTCGTGGTGCCTTCCTCCAGCTTCACACTGTCTTTTTACCTCCTTTGTTTTATCTGTCCAGGTTGTGCACCCTCATTTCCATATTTCAGCAAGCGGCACAAAGGGTGGAGGATGCAGAGCGTGACAGACTGGTACAAATGACACAGCCAAGGGGACTGCATGGGCGCAGGGAAAGGAATCCCAGTGCTGCAGTTCTTCCCTGCCAGTGCTTTAACACCAGTGGGAGACACACACGTGAGGGGCTAAAGGAAACATGAAGTGCTTATCACAGGGCTGAACAATGAGCCATCACCATCAGTGTCTCTGGCCTTGCCACCCTGCAAGCACACTCGTTCATTATATTAATTTAAGGCCTTAAAAACCCCCACAACCCAACCTAATGGGATTTGCTTTCCCTGTCACCCTCCACTACACACCGCTGCCATTTGCAGGCTGCGCCAGCCCACCTCACACCCCTCAGCTTTCTCCCGCTGTGCTACATTATGCACACACATGCTGGGGTCAAAACAACATTGAGAGAAAAGAAAGGAGACGAGGGGAGAGGTCAGGAAATGGGATCGTGCAGGACAAGGGCCATTAAAAAAAGAGGAGGCGGTATTCCGAGCCCAGGGAAGGCAAGGATGAAGAAGGAGACATGACTAGCAAAGGAGCACTGGCTCACCGCCGCAGGAGAGAGCAGAGCTCTGACATCTGGGGACTCCACCTCACATAATGTTTTAAAAAACAGGGTAGACAATCTGGCACATGCAGTTGAACGACAACTGAACCTTCACTGATGCCCCCTATGGTCTCCTTCCAGTCCTGCCTTTATTATTCTTGCCACTCCTGTTCCATAAACTCCTGAGGGGACCTGTTGCTGTCTGAAGATCGAGGCAGATCAAGAGTATTTATGTGTGGAAGAAACACCTTCAGAAAAACGAAGTGAGCTTTTCTCAAGGAGCCCAGCAACACTGTGATGGGGCTGTGACCCAAACCCTGGTCTCTGTGGGAGCAATTCAGTAGCAGCCACACTCTTTGTGTGTGTGTGTATATGCATAAATTCCTCTCTGTGGTTCTCAGCCTGTCCCTGAGCACCTGGAGGGGATGAGAATTTTTGTCTCAGGGTCCAGTCATAGGATTGTGAACTACAGTAAAACTTTCTTTTTAACCATACTTCCCTTTCCCTTTTTTTTTTTTTTCTTCTTTTCTTCTCCTTCCCCTGTGACATTACTACAAGCTGTGTGTTGTTTTTTTGTTGTTTTGGGTATTTTTTTGTTGGTTGGTTTTGTTTTTTATGAGCTTGGAATAAAAAAAGGGGAATAAAGTGACACTTTCATGTTTAATGAGTTCACACACCAAAGGCAGTATGCTGTCCAAGTACAAATGGGAAGTGTTACAGATGCTTCCTGGACTTGTGGCCTCCTGCACCCCAAAGCCACATGTCTGGTTGTGTTCACTGGGCCTTGTGACAGGGTTAACACAGGGGTGATGAGTCCCTGTGGGAATGGAGTGCTGCAGCCTGGTTTGTGCTGGGTCCCTTGGGTGGGACAACGTTGGCAGCACTGCCTGGAGAAACCTGCTCCTGCCCTGGCCTGCTGCCTTCACAAATGGGTTTTAGCATGGCTCAGGACCCGCTCGCATCAAACTTCTCCTGTGGCTGTTTCCCTTTGAGCAAAAGCCACAAACAGCAGAGACTTTGGCAGTGCGGGGAGGGGGGCGTGCTTTAAATAGCCTTTAGTGCTCATTTTTTGCACAGCCACCTCACAGGAGACACAAAAAAAAGCACATTGTGGGAAATGCTGGTGCAGGCAGGTTTGCACCAACTTGACCGATGTGGTCAGAAAGAGAAGACACAACTTCCAAGATGCAGGCCCAAAGCTCCAGCACGGGTTTGCTGTGGAGATCTGACACATCTGCTCAGCAGGCTAAAGGGCAACAACAGTTTGTCTTTCAGAGAGCAGCACCATTCTCTCCCTCTCCCAGTCCCCCTTTTCCACATTTATCTGAAGTGAATAGCAACTAGGATGGCAGAACAGCGTTGGAAATCACACAAACTCTGCTTGTAAGCATATATATGAACTTAAGTGCCAAACTTTGGATATGAAAATTAAAACAATAGACATTCCATTGGAAAGCACAAGCAGCACACGCCGGGAGCGACACTACCACTATGTGTGTGCCACATTGGCGTGGCCCCTACCCTCCCAGTTTTAAGTAAGAGCCATACCCACCTTGAATAAAGCAGTTTGCCTGAGGTGAACACTCTCTAAGCAGCAGCAGAGATTCCTTCTGGCCCAGAAAGAGCTGGACTGTCCTGAGCTTGGTGGTTGTAATTTGTAGCAGCTGCTCAGGCTTGTACTCTCCAGGTGCTGATGCTACTGCAGCTCCAGTGGGGTTGTGCTACAGAAAGAGACACATCTAACCTCAGGTCCACAGTGGGCTGGACTCTCCAAGCCCTACCAGGCAGCTTAAGCCTCGTGCGTGCTGCATTTAGTGTCTTTTGAACTACCTCAGAGCAAGGGAGGATGAATTCCTTGGGACCAGCAGAAGATGCATGGAGAGTCCTGGCCTCTTGCTAGTTAGTAAGAGCTCCCTTGGGTTTCAGTAAAATGTCTACCAAGTGAGAATTACTTTGACTCAGGAGTGTTTACAAGTGGATATGCAGATAAGTAACCGATCCGAGCAGAACTTTGCCAAACAGGTGCACTTGGAGGTCGTTCCTTGGTGTTGGGCAGTCTGGAGGCCAGTCTGTTGGGCCACTGATGGTGTCAAATTCTCAAAGACAGTTGTCATCCTTTTATCTGGTGGCTGAAACCTCTCACTGTTTCCTTTTGTATGGCATTGCAGGTTCCATTAGAAGCAGCCTCGCTTAAATTGAGAAACTGTTTTCCCTTCCTGGGAAAAAAAATGGTCAGAAAGTACGTTCTCCAACTGTGTTGGCTTTTTAAACTGTTTTGGTCTTGGACAGCAGAACGACAAATATTTTTTACAGTTTTATAAACAAGTTTTACAACACAGAGAAACAAAAGAGAAAAAAAAAGAAGACACCATAACAACAGTATGAACATGGTGAAACTGGACTAGTTAATCAGTTAATCTAGCTCTTCTGGATTTACAGCTGTTCCTGAGATTAGATGATTCACTAATGTCTCTTCATTATATCATGACCCAGTAAACTCCCCATTTCCAGTAGATCACCTAACCATGCAATTACCTGCTAGAGTATGTTTAAAAACTTTAAGTTTAACAGGACACATGATTTTAAATTAAACATAGACTTAATGGGTTTGCTAAACAGACACAGGCATTGCTGGCTTAATTGCTTTTGCAGAGGTGTGGTCTCAGTCAGTTTAAAGCAGCTAGGAGAAAGGTCCTGTGACCTTGTTACCAAAAGTTTCATATCTACCTGGAAACTCATACCAACAGTTTCATCAACACTCACTGCTAATAAGCAATTCTTGAGGCAGAAGGCTGGAAAACTAAGCCCACGGAAAGGGGCCTTTGCCCCGCTGCTGGCACTCGCTTCAAGCTTCTTGCTGTACCCAAAGGTCCATGTCCCGATGTGAGCCCATCGTCTGGCAGGGCTGTGCAGTGCCATCAGGCAGGTAGCACGTATTTGCAGATGCCACTTGTCACACACCTAGGGCATAGCATGACCCCGTACTGAAGGCAGCCCTGTACGACCCAGCCAGCACCCTGCCGGCCGCCCCCAGGAACGCAGCGGCCGAAGCAGCGAGGTAGATGCTGCAGGCCAGGAAACCCAGCCGCTTGCACGTGCATCACTATGGTGGGAAGGGTCAGCAAAAGCAGGCAGGTCTTGTTGTCCTGCCAGTAGGAGTTGTGGAGGAGCCACCTGCCTCCTCCACGGTGATACCATGGAATAATAGAGGAACCCTTGCAGACACATGGTGAAAATCAGGCACAGCCCAAAATGTAGGTACCACTACTGGCAACAGGTGGTGGTTTTAGCACCTTAATGTCCACATAAGACTTTCAAAGGTCAGCTGGGAGTTGGCAAAGGAAGTAAAGGGAGTGAATGAAATGAGGGCTCAGGCATAAAGGAAAGAAAAGAACAGGCAGGCTGGTATTTACTGCCAATCCCCAGTTTACGGCTAATGCCCTCAGCACGGCAGGATGCAGTGCGGAGCTCTCGGCGGAGCTGAACGCGGCAGCTCTGAACTGCCTTCTGTGCGCCACTGAAGCCCAGATCTGAGCGTTTGAATACAGATGCTCTTCTGCCCTGGGAAAAAAAGTACATCTCACAAATCTAAACATACCATCTCAAAGGGAAAACTATTTATTATTAATGGTACTATTACTGCTGCTTTTCCAGTAGGTTGAGGAGATTAAATAATAGTAACTGAAAACTAACCAAGTGTTGAGACCAAACTTGAGCTAGCGAGAAGACATACAGACACACAAACTTTGCAGTGACTTAAAACAGTTTAATGTAATTCCAAGACAAAGTGTGATTACACTTCTACACATATACAATATGCATATGTGAGTTTACAATTTCTGATTAATAACTCGTTTCACCTCAGAGACCGAAAAAATGATCAAAAAGAAACCGTGAATAACAAGCTATAACATAGTTCACCACAACGGGACCTCCTTCCTCACCCTACAGTTAGTAATATTACAATTAAAATAACTATATTCTTCTATAATGTATTTTCTGTTAAAATCATCTCATAAATTTACAATGCTATTATTAGTTTCCAAGACTAATATAAATTCACTCCATTTTTCTACAACGAAAATGATTCTTAATTAGAAGCACACAACGTCATGATGAAAAACACAAGCATTTTTTTTTTTAGTAGCAAGAACTTGATTGGTTAAGAATTAGTTTTTTTGTAAAACATTCTAAAGCCAAGTAAAATATCCATTCTTATAACATACCTATAATATGAGACTAAGGAATAGGTTACATATAGGTCTACAACACATCAGTTTGTTTTTGTTTTTTCTTTTAAAAGAAGAAAGACATATTACCAAAAGAAAAAAAAAAAAAAAAAAAAGAAGGGGAAAAAACCCAACAAAAAGAAAACAGAAAGGGACAATTCACGTAGGAAAATAAGCAGTACACAAGAAAATACTGTTTCACACAATAATTTCCACAAAGATTAACATGGATTAACACTCTTATTACAGAAACCGTACAGTGAAGGAACACAACAGCTCAGGGCTTTCGTGGGGTTACTGGGCTGAGATGATACTGTAGAGAAAGAACCACTTGAGGTCCAGAGCTGGGGCAGGGGCACCTTTTCCCTTGCAATTGTGACAGCGTTTCACAGATTTCCCCACCCCCGCTTTTCCCCGTAATAATTTGGGTGCAGTGTTTATTAACTTCCACTTTCCATCCGGAGTACGCTGGGCTCATGGGCAGTTGAAAGGCATAAAACATTCCCTCCATTTCCCCCCTCCTGTTTTTAAAAAGATTTTGCCTCTCATAAAGCAATTGTTTCACCCGTTGCTTCGTTTTTAACTACCTGAAGTCTAGTCTCTTCACCTTCTGAGATGCCCCTCTTTCTTCTCCCTTTCTTGCTCCCTCTCTTACTCTCTCTCTCACACACGCTCCTTGAATAAAGCTATTAATGACACTTCCTCTCCTTTCAGAAATTTGATCTGATATGAAAGATACAGGCTACATTCTGGTTCTGCCCAAGTAGAATCTGGTACCCAAAACGCCTCAATGGTTCTGTTGGTGAAACATGGCATGAAGAGATCCTTTTTTACACCTGGAATGGTTGTGCCCTGGAATATCCGTAGAATTTTTGTTTTGAGAAGAATACAGAGCAAAAAAATAGAAAAGAAAATAAAAAATAAAACACATATGGGATAAAGGGGGCGGGAGGGTGGGAAGAAAAGCCAGAAGTGTTGTATGTAACCATGTGAGGTGGAAGCGTTGCAGAAGTGCTTTACGCCCTGGCTGAGGGCAGCGGTGCTATATGTAACCATCCAGATCCTACAGGATGTGCGTTGCCAGTGTCGGAACTTTTTCTTGCCTAACAAGCTGCAAGCCAAAGTATTCAGCAAGACTCTGTGGCTCCTTCATTTGAGTGTGCTGGTGTTTGTGGGTCTGAGTCCCCCCACAAGATCAGGAGACCAGCAGGTGCCAAGGGCAGCAAAGCGTGTCGGTTGGGTGGCAGTGTGCAGTGAAGACAGGGTGGATGTTTCCCAGTTGGCCCGAGTGCTGCTGACAGCCCTGGATTGCCGCACGACACGTTATGGCTTTGGAAATGTGGAGGATGGGATGGGCATGGCGGCCCCGGAATGGTGCTGAGGGAGGAGGAGGAGGAGGTGGGTTGCACTCCTCCGGCCCCACTGCCACTGATTGTACTGGGAGCAGCACAGGCACCTGACTGCAAAGCATCTCTGGTCACTCCTTTTCACCACCTCTGCTCTAAGCCAACTGACAATAGCCCCACTGGGCTTGACAGAAACACGCAGGGAGACCTCCTGAGAGGAGCTGAGCTCCACAGCTGAAGCTCCGTTCTTCAGATGTGCACAGATGTATTTTTAAATGCCAATCCCTGTACTTTCATGACCTCAAAGTACCATTTTTGCCCAGCAGACATTTATACCATGTTCATTGGTCACCCAAGTGAAAGAACACCACAGACAGAACTTGACAGCTAAGTGAGACTGGGGAGGGGGGAATGTGATGTTCCAAACTGCAGAGTGCAGGGTAATGGCAGTGGGGAAACAGCATTGACAAGAACTGGCATGGGCTGAGAAAACAGAGCTGACAAGGAGATGGTCAGAACTTTGTATTTCATTTACTGGTTCAAAACATTTCTGTGGTGGTCAACGTCGTTTGTTAGAAAGGGGTGAACAGATGAAAGCCAAATTACAGCATTGCCTCTGAGTGGCTGTCACACACACAAACACACAACATTCCCCCCGCTCCCAGCACCCTCAAACAAAAACAGGCATTCACTAACTCAGAAATTAATTGTTTGGCTAATGATTTATCAACAGTACAATACAATCCTTCTTTTGAATATCCTTCATTCTCCTGATGTGGGTATCTTCATCCAGATGAGGATCCTACATAGAACAGTGAACTTAGTATCATGCTCCCTGATTCAACCCAAGGAGCCTGATAATAAAGTCTGTCATGAAAAGAAGCAAACACGCAAACAGCTTATCTGTTGGACTAAATCTTCAAAGTGGGTGGAGTGTTTTTGCAACCAGACTTTGGAATACAGTGGATTACTTGATCTCTGGAATGACTTTCCATCACTATGTTATATCTCAAAACAGAATATACATATTACAGACACACTTGTTCTTTTCCATTTTTAACGGGCAAAATTAAAAAGAGGCAGCTGTATTGAGTTTTCGAAGGTGTTGCTTATAAACACAAGATTTCCCTTAAAAAGTACCAGTTTAAATGTAAACTATAAAACACTGTAATAACTATAAAATGTAGCCAGAAAACTGTTTAAGTAGCCACAGTCTATTATTCAGTTCATATTGGTTTAAAATGTGACTCATTAAATATCTTCTAGAAGGCCAAAGCATTTTACAGTAGCTATAAACATATATACTTACATGTGCATTTTAACATCACAATTGATTAAAATACATAAAAGAGTTATCTATTCCTTGGTTTAATTTTTTTTTTCTTTTTAAAGATTCACTGTCTTCAGAATTCACTCAAGCAACAATGACCAGGGTGGGCATTTATCGCTATTCCGCCCCTATGGAGTTCAGAGTCTTTGAATGAAAGTTCAAGCTGGCTACATGTTTTCAAAAAGGCTAAAACCAGGATGAATGCCCACATTTGAGGTAATTATTGCCATTAGGTCACAGTTTGTGTAATATAAGTGTATCTAAATCCTTCTTTTAAAAAAAAAGAAGGTATCCCACGGTACTGGGGGATACCCTTTGAAGTAATCAGAATCCAGAATCCTGATCAGTGGGTTTGCTTCCAAAGGAGCCCGTGGTCCCAGGGTACCAGGCAACCCTGAGACAGCCACTGGCCAGCCTAGAGCTCAGGCAAGCAAGCCTGCAACAAGCCTTTTTTTTTTTTTTTTTTTTTTAAATAAAGAAAAAGAAAATAAAAGAAGAATTGGAGGTGCCATAAAATAGATGGGTAACACTTCTGATCAGAATTCCAGACCAAAGCTTTCCTATCTGTCTTATTCCTTTCCAAACAGTTTGCTGGGAAAAAAAAAAAAAAAAAATCAAAACACATCAGCATTAACTATTAACTCTATGCCAGCACTGCAAAAACTCCTTGGCTATATTCTAAAAGTGGGATAAGCTTTGCTTTTGCTCTGAGCATTGTTGCCCCATTGCTTTCTGTTTCAAAGAGGAAACCTTGTTTGAAAGAAAGGAAGAAAGGAAGGAATGAATGAAGGAAGGAGGGAAGAGTGGGCAGGGAGGGAGAGAAGGAGAGAGGGAGAAAGGAAGGGAGGAAGAGATGGGAGGAGAAAAATAGACAAGAGGGGGAGAGGGAAGGGAGAGAGGGGAATGGAAGAAAGAAAGAGAGCAGAGAAAGCAAGAAAAAGTAAGGAAAGAGAAAGGAGAGAAAGAAAGAGAGGAAGAAAGAGAAAAAGAAAGAGAGATCCCTGGCTGTCAGAAGTACACACAAGTATTTACAAGGTTTGTGTGAGTCTGCACACAGTTCCCCTCACAGCAAAAGAGTTAAGAACAGAGATGTCACAATATTTATCAGTGCAGTAAAAAATATCATTTTTGGAAAAAAATATACCTTTAGTATTGCCTTTCTTAGATTAACTATGATAAGCAAAAGATTAAAACCAAAAACTTTCTCTTCAAACACACATGAATATTCTGTTATAGCAGCACTGCTAAAACTGGAAGGACAAAGCTAACCCGTAAATGAGAAACAGGAGTTTCAAACCATACATGCCGAACGCAAAGGCTCCCGGTGTGCCTCCTCAGGCTGCCGAAGAACCGCGCCAATCTGCCTCCGAGTTCCACTCTCCACACACTCAGACGCTTCAAACCGTGTCTGCCGAACGGACGCGTTCGACACAGGCAGAGGTCAGCCTGGCTCAGCCCCAGCCCGGTTCTCCCCGCTCCGCCTGCACCAGCGGC
>NW_008612327.1:0-286 GCF_000691845.1 Merops nubicus | reverse complement strand
AGTGGTTGAGCAGGTCGTCCTGCCGGATGAAGCTCTTCCCGCACTCGGTGCACTGGTAGGGCCTCTCCCCGGTGTGGATGCGCTGGTGGCGGATGGCTTTGGAGAGGTCTCGGAAGTCCTTCCCGCAGTAGGTGCAGGTCAGCGGCCCGTCGCCCCGGATGAAGCTCTTCCCGCACTCGGTGCACTGGTAGGGCCTCTCCCCGGTGTGGATGCGCTGGTGGCGGATGGCTTTGGAGAGGTCTCGGAAGTCCTTCCCGCAGTAGGTGCAGGTCAGCGGCCCGTCGCC
>NW_008612326.1:0-1479 GCF_000691845.1 Merops nubicus | reverse complement strand
GTGTTCCTCTGCATCCTGCAGGCGCTGAGCCAGCTTCTTCCTGGGAGGAGATGCACACAGTTTGTAAGTGGAGAACAAAAAGGAAACTTTTTTCCTTTTTCACCACAATGCTGGGTCACTTTGCAGAATTTAGTTGCTGAGCACACAATGCAGAGCCTGCCCCAGGCAATCATTTTCTTCCTTTTTCCTTTCCCTGGGTTCTAGACATGCCTCTGCACACCCTGTGTTCTCTGTGATATGGCCTATCAAGGCTTTTCAAAACCACGCCCTTTTAATACATATGTTTCCTCTATCTCTCTGAAACCTACTACTATGCTTTTGTCTTTCAGTATCTCAATGGTCTCTTCAAATTCCCATTATTGGTTTCTGCGAGCACTGCCCACATTCCCACGTACTTTGCCTCCTCCAGCTCCTCCGTGCGCTGGATGGCGTCCGTCTCGTATTTGGTTCTCCACTGGGCCACTTCACTGTTGGCCTTGGACAGGGCGCGCTGCAGCTCCCCCTTGGCCTCCTGCTCCTCCTCATATTGTTCCCGCAGCAAGTCACAGTCGTGGCGAGCAGACTGCAAGGCGTGGGCCAGGGCGTTCTTGGCCTGGGGGAGAAAAGCTTGCAATAAGGAGAAGATGTGTCCTGGGATATCTTTTCTTACTGCCGCTTAGACACCAGAATATATCACAGAAAAATACAGATTAAGTGAATGCTTGAAAAACAAAAAAAAACCCAAAAACCAACAAGGTCTGATATACTCAAAAAGCTGTGAGTCCTGCACTGACCAGGTGTAGATTTCATGACTTAATGGGATATTTTAAAGTTCTTCTTAGGTCATCTTTTGAACTGTTGAACCCTTCACCAAAAATAATATGATGAAAAATATTTATTTCGTATGTAATGTGAAATAACTTCACCTTTATTTCTTCCTCTAGCTGCCTCTTCAATTCTTCTATCTGCTGGGTGAAAGCCTGTTTTCCTCTAGACAGCTGAGAAATTAAAGCATCTTTTTCTTCTATCTGGCGTGCATATTCACCTGGAAAAGTTTGGAATTATGAAAAGATTTTAGGAGCCAATGGAGTAATTTAGAGGATTCTAACATTTCCTAAGTAGAGATGGAAGAGCCATACCAGATTCTGTCTGCAGACGAGCTCTTTGAGCACTGAGATCACTGATCATGCGCTGATTCTGTTCGTCCTTTGTTTTGTATTCACTCAGCTGGTCTTCAAGAGTGCGGCACATCTTCTCCAGGTTTGCCTAGGTGTTGATCACACATAAGAAAATATAGTTAATGCCTTGATTCTGCCTTGGTTACAGCGGGAAAATGTGTCCAGAAGATGAAGTTTAGATATGTGGGGACAATGTAAATATTCCTATTAGATTTGGAGAAAATAGCTATATTATAGCCTGATAATAGTTAAGATTAAACACAAATACTGCATTGTTTTCAAAATTCTAATAAAATTGTGTACCTTGGCTTTGGAGACAGAC
>NW_008612325.1:521-4144 GCF_000691845.1 Merops nubicus | reverse complement strand
CTGCCAATGACTAGGCCTAGCAGGAACCACAGAACCAGCATGAAGATGAACCAATAGGTGGAATGTATTGAATACAAACAGGACATGCCATGAATGATACAGACAAGCCAATTATCTCACATACAACTGACATTACCCCCAACAATCCCAGAAAAGACATAATCCAACCAACAATAGGTGGTACAATCAGAAAGCCAAGATTTCCCATGGATGGAAAGGGAAACAGCCAGAGCAGAAGGTTGAACAAATAAGATAAAGGTGCCCACATGGCAGCTCTCACCCTTTTAGCCCGCATTTGCAAAGGTCCAAATTGACCAGGGCCCAGCTCCAGCGAGAGTCAGGAGGGTCCCTCCTCAACCAGGAAGCTCTGCAAAGTGCACCCACCCCACAGACAGACGCTCCTCCCTGCCTGCCAGTGGTCCCAGCTTTTATCCCCCAGCAGACACCTGACCTTTGTCAACTCACTGCGGGACCCCTGGGGCTCATTTCCCTTCTGGCTCTCCCTGCAGGGCCGGCCGCACCCTGGGGGGAAGCTCTAAGGCAAACTCACCCCTCTGGATGAAGGGCTGTGGGAATCACCCATATGGCAACCTTAATTCGGGGCTCAGGGTTCACACCCCAGCGTTTCAGGCTCCTGGGTGTTGGTTTGGTTTGTGGGCTGCCTGCAGCCCTGGACATTGTGAGCAGTCTGGTGGACGCCTGCCTGGGACACAAAGAGCAGGAGCAGATGCTCAGTACCTGCTGAGATTCGTGCAGGGCGTGGTGGGGGACCACTGTCAGCATTGCTGGCAAGCCCCGTAGGTGCCCAGATGCCCAGTAGATGGTGCTGGTACTTGGCAAAACCTCTGGGATGTGTGAGCCCAACCTCCTTCACTGGCTGGGCACCCCGAGGAAGTGTGCCGGGGATGAAGGGTGAAGTGCTGAGGACGTGGTTCCTCGGAAGCGGGTCCAGCTTCGGCACAGCCAGTGAGCTGCTTGGCAGCTGGTCCTGGGAAACCATCTGCCTGTGGGGCTTGTTTGTGCCCTGTTGCTGGGAAGCTCTCCCAGGGAGGGGTTGTTTGCCTTGGAATCTGAATGTTCTCATTTGAAAGGCCAGAAGCTTGCCCTAGCCCAGGAAGAAGCGGAAGCCTCAGGTTGGGTACAAGCTCCTTGGCATCCTGGTCCTGCTGCACAGGCTGTCTGGCAGGCAGGAGCTGCCTGATGGAAGGGAGTTGGAGCAATGGCTTTGAGCTTAAGTTTGGAGGAACTCGTAGGTACCCTTGCCTCGGCCACAGAAAGCCATGGGAAGAGCCAGGGACCCAGCAAGCTCAGCCCTCTGCAGTCATCTTATGGCAAGGAGGAACCAAGCAGAGGACTTTGGAAACAGCAAAGGGCAGAGGCAGCGATTGTCAGGAGCAGGTTCTATGTGGAACTGCAGCTGGGGTGTGTGGCTGCTCAGGGGTGTTACTAGAACATGGATTGGTTCTTCATGCAGTGTGTGATAGAACTTGCTGATGTTGTAGGGTTCAAAAGAGCAACTAGAAAACTTCACAGAAGGAAAATCTCACTGGCTTTTAAATGGGAAGAAGCCATGTTACAGCTCAGGAGCTTCTGGAGCCTGGCAGTGGGAGGCCACAGGCATCTGGGAACCATCTCATCTGCAGCTGGGTTGTGGATGATAGTGTGGTGGGGAATCCTAGAACCCCAGCTCCGCAGCCTCTGCTGGACTCTCTCCAGTGGTTCCTGGTCTCTCTGGAACTGGGGAGCTCAGCACTGGACCCAGCCCTGCAGAGGTGGCCACACTAGGGCAGACAACAGCAGGAGGAGAACCTCCCTTGGCCTGCTGGACAAACTTCTTCATGCCCCCGGGAGAGGCCTTGGCCCTGAGGGCCCATTGCTGCCTCATGGGCAACTTGTCCACCAGGATCCCCAGGTCTTTCCCCTGTCTGACTGACCTGTGGACTGGCTCTGGCCACCCATAGGCTTTCTTGCTTTTGCCATTCCAATTCTTTCCCCCATCCTGCTGGAGGAGTGAGGGTGAGGACTTCCCTGCCAGCTGGGCTCGACAGCCCTGCGCAGCCTGTGTGGCCACACTTGGTGCTGCACAGCTTAAAATCCCCAAATCCCTTATGCACCACATCCCTGGAGACCTGCCCGTGGGCACGTGTGCAGAAACATGTCACAGCCGTGGCTCTGCCAGGGACAGGACAGGAGGCAACGGGCACAAACCGAAACATGAGATGGCTCTGAACACAAGAAATCACATTTTCGCTGTGAGGAGGGTGGTCCAAGTCTGGCACAAGTTTCCTGGTGAGGCTGGAGAGTCTCCAACTGTGGAGATGGTCAAAACCTGGCTGACAACGATCCTGGGTGACCTGCCCTGGCTGAGCCTGCTCGAGCAGCGGGGTTGGACTAGGAGATGTCAGGAGGTCCCATCCAGCCTCAGCCGTGCTGAGATCCTGTGAAACAAGAGAGGATCACACAGGTCTGTGAGAAAGTGCGGTAGGGTTCAGCAAGGAGCATCACAAAGCAGGGAGCTGTAAGAGGTACCTGGTGAGGAGCAGGGAGCTAGGCAGAGACCATGGCAGTTTTTGGATCTGCAGGGGATCAGAGCTGATGTTTCCATGGTGCATGGTCCCCTGCCCCCCCCCCGAGAGGTCCAGCTGGAGCACTGCGTCACTTCTGGAGGCTTCCAGGAGGGGTGAGGAGCCATTGGAAAGAGTCCAGAGCAGACAGTGAGAGGTGCAGGATCTAAAGGAGGTTTATCCAACCTGATCTGGGGGCAGGCTGGAGGGCCTGGGGCCATTCGGTCGATAGGCTTCAGAGGAGAGGTGGGGGCAGACCTCTGCTCAGCAGCTGGCAGAGTAAGGGGACAAAGCTTCTGTCCTGTGTCCTGCCCGCCGAAGGAGAGAGACTGCAGCAGGGGAGGGGTGGGGCCGACACTGGGAAGGGGCCGGGATGCCGGGCTGCTCGGACTGGGACGTGCATCCCCAGCAGCTGGGCCCAGCTGGCTCCGGCTGCTTCCTGCTCTCCCGGGTTCTGTCCTCTGGTTTCTGACAGGAAGGTGGTGGTCTGTGAGTGCCCCTGAGGTTTGCAGCTGGTTGCTTGTGCTAGCAGTGGTCAGGGATGCATGAGGAGAGGTTCTGCGCCGTGGTTTCCAAGCCTGTGCAGCCACAGTGGGGTGGGAGCCCTGCTCAGCCTCCCAGCTGTTTACCTGGTGCTGATTTTCCCTCTGCAGCATCCTGGCTGAGCTGAAGCTGCGTGACCCCAGCTTCCCCGATGTCTCCTACGGAGTGCTGATCCACAAGGTGATCATTGGCTCCCCCGCCCATCAGTAAGTGCTGCCTCATGCCCTGGGGGGTGGCAGGAGATCCCAGCTGTGCAGGGTGGGATGGATTTAGCCCTGAGTGTTTCACTCCAGAGCAGCAGGGCTTGGGCCCTGCAGCACAAGCCAACTGGTGACCCTTCCCCAGGCTCAGTGTCCTCTTGGCCAAGTTACTGTGTGGCTGAAGAACACAGTTCTTTGGGGTGGATAAAGACAACTATGGCCAGCAGGTCGAGGGAGGTTCTCTTCCCTCTTTACTCTGCCCTAGTCAGGCCATCTCTGGAGTATTGGGTCCAGTTTGGGGCTCCCCAGTGCCAGA
>NW_008612325.1:0-267 GCF_000691845.1 Merops nubicus | reverse complement strand
AACGTCTTTGGGGTGAGGGTGGAGCCTGGATCAGCTGCCCAGAGAGGCTGTGGAGTCTCCTGCTCTGGAGAGATCCCAAACCCTCCTGGCTGTGACCCTGGGCACCCTGCTGGGGGTGAGCTGCTGGAGCAGGGGCGGGTCGAGCTGATCCCCAGGGGTCCCTTCCCGCCCCGCTGGGACGCTGCGGCGCCTGGTGCAGCCACCCAGGCCTCCTGCGGTGCCTGCTGCGCCCGCTGTGCCCCTGCCCTCTCCCCGCAGGGCAGGGCT
>NW_008612324.1:0-338 GCF_000691845.1 Merops nubicus | reverse complement strand
TGGGATGGGAAGGGACCTCCAAAGGTCGTTGAAGATGGTTTTTAGCTAGAAAAGGGCAGATTTAGGTCAACCCAGAGAACGTTGGGGTGGGAAGGGACCTCCAAAGGTCATCAAAGATGGTTTTAAGCTAGAAAAGAGCAAATTTTGGTCAACCCAGAGAACGTTGGGATGGGAAGGGGCCTCCAAAGGTCATCTTCAATTGCCCACCAAAGGCTAATGGTGGCCCAGGAGGTCAAGAGAGCCCCAAAAATGGGGAGGGGGTGGAGGCAGCTCTGCTGTGAGGAGGGGGTGAGGGAGTTTGGGTGGCCTCAGGTGCAGGAGAGATCTTCTGGGGGTCT
>NW_008612323.1:0-7467 GCF_000691845.1 Merops nubicus | reverse complement strand
GTTATGTTTCCCCTTTTCCAGTCATTGCTTCACAAAGCAAGTATGGACCAGACACCAACTGGAAATACAAATATTTCTTTTTAAAATTACTACTGGAATGTTGAACTCCCAGGCTGAAAAGCAGCTTTGCCCAACTACTACATTGCATACATTACTTGTTAACACTCTATTCTCCCAAAAATAAACCCAGTCAGGACTTTACGTTCTTTGAAGGGAAATGACCTGTTGATTCTGTCCCTTTCCTCAGTTCAGAACTAGAGCTTTCTCAACTTTAATGCATGATTATAAAGAAATCAAGTTTTTAAGAAGTCAAAACATGCTCAGTGACATTTTTTCACAGATCAGATTTTGAGTTTAAGCTGCAACAAATCTTGAATATAAGGCTTCTAGTGTTTTATTTTTACCAAGTTCCTCTTTCTCAGATGAAATATACTTTCACACTCCTAGAGACTAAAGTTCCAATGTTTGTATTAGCAGAAGTGTTTAGGATAAAGCTAGTTTTAAAAACACTAAACTGTAAATCTGTCACATTTAAACTCTTTATACTGATAAAAAAATAAAAAGATGGCAAACATACACTGTGTTATTCCAACAGCTGAGAAAGAAAACTTCTACTAAAATAAAGTTTTCTACTAAAACCATTTGTCAGATTGCATCATCCTTCTCAAGAAAACATAGAAAGCTTTAATTTATGCTTATGAATATACCTAAGAACGATCCATTTGTCATTTAAGTCAACAGTGCAAATTACATGCTTAAAATTAAACACATGAATAAAAAATTTTTATGAAATTCCTTACACAAGGAAAAAAGTCTTATATATTTATCACTCAGTATGTCCATTCTAGGGAAAAACTAACACCAATCTAATCACTTCTCAAATACATATAAACAGAATTATTGTTGTTCTACAGTAAAATGCAAACGCTAGACCAAATTTTTCCTGACTTTATAGGTGCAGATACACTTACAAATTTATCCTCCCAATGGCTTTTACTATCTGCTGATTCATCCAAAGAGAGGTTATATAAAACTTCTCTACCCTGAAGCTTAGTAGATGGAACACTTCAGGAGGCTATCTGCAGCTGGACCACAAGCTGAAGTCATAGCACACAAAGGAAAGACAAAGTTGTATTTCTATTTCCAATTTTCTTCTCTTGCCCCATTTCTGCACACATTTTTTTTTGTACAGTTTCCACAGGTCCTCCTTTTCCCATGACTGTTTCATTGCCCATGAATTTATTTGCCTCACTCATCCATTACTCACTTTTCCTCCTACCCTTCCTTCTTAATTCAGTACAACGCACGTCTCCAGGAGGAAACTGTCACCATCAAAACTTTTAACCAAACTTCAAAGAAAAACAGAGGAAACAATCATGAAAAACTTATTGGTTTTAGAGTACTGCAGTTAGATAGGTTCCTCCAGCAATGAGCTTTACCAGCAGAAGACAAGAAGTATTTTAACTCAGTATCCTCATACTCTTTTGCTTAGACCATGGTTCTACTTGCAGTACTTCTCAAATGATTTTTCATTCAAGGCTAAGCTGTGTCAGCAAAAGTTGAATTGGGCTTGAAGAAGTATAAAAAAAGCAGCACAACGCATCAACTTGACTATGCTATGTCTCCTGCATCCATTATTCTTTCCTAAAATAGCCACAGACAGCAGAAAGAGACAAGAGAGAACAAGATTTTGAAAAGTTTGTGCCAAAATATTTGCAACCCGAAATAACTGCATTTACTGCCAATATAAAATTCCATCAATATTCAGGAACCAGAGGTGCTGGTTATTGATTCACAGCAAACACCTGCTTTCCTAAACTAGTGCTCATGGTCCAGAACCAAAACCTGCAACACAGGTAGTGGCAGCATATTAAAACTCCTAGAGACAAACCAGTCTGGGCAGAAAATTTTTTCTTTTTCCCTCTTTTCTTTTTCTTTGCTTTAAAAAAAAAAAAAAATACAGCACATGAAGATTTAAATGTTATCTCTGTCTTTGATTACCCCTCTCAGCAAAAAGAGCACCGTGGTGCTAGGATTTCCAGGGATTTATATGCCAGTGTTCTTGAACAGCTCTTAGGATCAATGCAGCAATGTATGCCTGAATTAACTGACCTCTTACAAGTGCTGCTCTCTGGATAGCCTCTTCTGACTCTCAAGGCTATAGTCAATCTGATGAGCAGTATTAGTTAGAACATGAAAAGTAGATGCCGAGAGTTTACCAAAGACATTTGTGTCTTTAAAAGTTATCTCCACCAAGTTACAGCAGGACTCAGAATGCATAGGCTGACAAAGTGCAAATACAAAAGCTCACTTCCTTCGTAAATTGGCAAACTGCATCTACAGAGTACATTGCTATGTAGTATCTTTTTTATTATTATTTACTAAAAAAAAGATAAAGGGATCTAAACATAATGCAGTTGTTCCACATTTCCGCTGGCTTTCAAAAATGTAATAGGGTCCGAGAACTTTACTTAATAAGATGAACTCAAAAACTGGAAGAACTGTTCTATGTATGTAAATGAGGGGGGACCAAAATCATACTTTAGGCTTTGGTTATGTATAGCTTTTAAGCTTACTGTTAATTCAGTGACTCTGGTGATTTGAATGGCACTTAGTCTTCAACAAAATCTGATTTGTATCCTTGTACATAAAGATGATTTAAATGCTTCTGTCAGACTTCAACAGCAAGTAAACTCACCAGTATACTCAAAGGGTCGTCAAAGCTAGATTAATTAACCTTTTAGGAGCATACATGAGGCAGCTATGTTTGAAGACCTTGACCTATAAGGACTATTCTGCAAGCATGCATCACACTTCACTGCAATATACACCACTGAATGGGAAGAACTCAACCAGTCCCACTCAGAGGAAGTATTGTCGTCCTCTTCTACATTCACTGATATTCTTGACATTTCCCCCTTGGACTCCATTTGTTTTCAGAGTTACAGGGCACTCATTTTTCCCTTTTTTTCTTTAACAACTTCAGTCAACAACAGAGAGAACAATTAAGAAGTACCATGAAGTAATTTTTTTTTCTTTTTTTTTTGCTAGAGGGAACGAAGTGGCAATATGTGTTCCAAAACATGTCAAAGGTACGTGAATAAGAAAGGTGTGGTCTGCTTCAGCTAGTTACAACATTTAGACTTGCAGAGCCAAGGCAGCTGCAATGCTGGTGGCACAACCAGCATTCCTACTTTCTGAAAAGTGCTCAGCCCTGCCAGGCTGTTGCCATCCTGTTTAATGGCTGACTCTAGCTATTCTCAGGTGTCCACATCGAGAAATATTTAATAATCCACAGCTTAGTTTTATTCCAAATAACATCTGCATAACAAAACTCCAGAAATTAAACTACACAAGACACATAAGGGATAGGAATGTAATTACTGTAAAAAATTACACTAAAAATATCATACAGCTACACTGAAAACCATTGAGTATTTTATACAGACACATAATGGGTCTCCAGAGGAAACATTCACCCACTTGAGTACAGCCTATAAGTAAGCATTTCATTTTCTTAAGGGCAGCTGCTGCTGCCATGGTTCCACAAAAGCACCTACTATAAACTAACAGGCAGAATTTGAAATTCTACATAAAACTGCAACTGGTTTATGCTTCATAGAAGAGCAACTCATACTCAATACAGCTAAGCACTGAGCACCGTTACAGATAAGAGAATTGAGAATACCCCCAACTTTGAACATCTGAACTTAAACTTTATCAGCAACTCTCTGCTTTGCATCACTTAGTTATTTCTTTTAAAACTCCAGAGCACAGTAGGGTGCGTCATGTTAACTGAAAGCCCAGAGGCATTTTGTTCAGGTGGAACCCAAGCAGTGCTTAAAAAACAAGGAAGAAAAAAAATCAGAGTTCAATTAGCTGACCTTATCTTTGAAATCACAGAACACTTGCTTTATACTTGCATGACTTTTGCAATAACGAAACTTCTCAACATTGTATGCATTACAATAGCATTCATAATGCAGCTAAAGTGAGTTACAGCTCCCTAACTCTTTTTAGTTAATGTTTAACTATTAAAAAGTCATGACACAAACCTGGGTCCACGTGTCTAGAGTTTCTTCTAATTCCATTTGTTCGTTTCTGCACAGCAAAAATACAAATCAAGAATATGAATAAACATGTTTTCATGTAGGTACATTGCACTCCTTTAATTCCCACAATATACTAGGCAAAGCTGGTTTTCTTAAGTTATTTCCACTAACCACCACCACAATTATCTTCATCTTGTAGAAAGATCATACTTTGAAAAATATTCTTAGTAATGTAGATTTTTTTTTCATAGATCTCATTTTTTTTTGACACTAGGCTCAAAAGATAGCAGGTCTTGATCTTTTGATGCCAAAGAGGAATTTTTTTAATCATTTATAAAGAGGTTAGTGGAAAAATACTCTGTTTGGCATTACCTGTCCCAGAAAACGTCCACAAACACAGAAGTATTGAAGCTGCTTGCATCGCTCTAATAAAGTTTAAGTTTTCACTATTCCTACTCTGTACCCGAGGTGGCTAGAATTTGCTATGGAATTCTTATTTTCTGGGCAAGTACTTAAATATATTTAGTAACTTGCCTGCCCCTTTCTTTTAAATTTGGACGAACTAGAGCTGTGTGAAATCAGAAACTCTCTGACAAGACAGAGACTTTTTATTTATTTTAAATGTATTTTATGCTGCAAGACTCTTAATATGGATCCCTAAAAATTCAACATGAAATAACACATCTGTGCACTACTATCTGCTTTTGCAAACATGTTTTAACTGGTAGCCTGTGTGAACGTTCATGCATTTATTTATTTTTTAATCAAACCAAGCCGAGAAAATCATGTTGCATAACAAAGGGAACAATTAGGTTGCTCTGATTTACTTGCAGTTGATATAAGCTGATGCAGGACACACACCAAGGCAAGCCAGAAAGAGGTAACCTGAGGCACAATCAAATTACTAAGCCCTGTAGCAAGCTGGCAAAACGAAAAGCTTAGTTTAAAAACAGCTTTCAAAACTGTAACTCTTTGGACATTGTCTCTACCCCACAACTTGGACTAAAGAAAGGATGCAAGAAACAAAGGATTCTTCGACCAAAGAAAGATTGTCCCAGCTGCAGAAAAATTTAGAACTGCATCTCCAGTGAAGGTAATACTACTGAGTAAGAAAAAAAAGGCTCAATTATATCCTAGGGTTGGTGTTTTGTTTTTTGTTTTTTTTTGTTTGTTTGTTTGGTTTGTTTTGTTTGTTTGTTTGTTTTTTTAATGGAGGCTGTATTGCTGATAATGATTGATGCAGAGTAGTAACTGCAGACATGCACAAGGGAGGGACATGGGTGGGAAAATCAAGCCAAGGGAAGATATAGAAATGTTTAACTGGGGAAGGAAAAAAAAAAAAAAAAAAAAAAAAAAAAAATAAAAAAACCACAACACCAAACCACAACAGTAATTCCAGTAATCATGTGATAACATGACAACAGAAGTCATAAACACCAAAGGACTGGATGAAAAACAATTTTAACGAAATAATTCTTGAGCTGCATGAAAACATACTCAATACCCTTAAAAATATTTTAGTACCAGTAGATTTTATTACATTACTGGTATGAAATCTATTTCCCAAAAAGACAGGTCCTCATGTATCCTCAAGTTGCCTTCTGCACAGAAAGAATTAAAGCAGGAACTTAAACAAGAGTCTTGGTAAAAATGAAAGCCATCATGACATTTTAGATCAACTCGACAGTCAATAGCAAATCAATAGCTCCAGAAAGGAAGCATTTTTTTCCTTACAAAAAAAGATTTATGAAATAAGCTGGGGGTGAGAAGCCAAGAAGCAGGAGGGATTAGTATGCCTATTTTCTTCATCTAGCCACAGTATGTTCACTGCAATTACCTTTACTGAGTCTGGCGACCAGTTTACAGCTCCACAGCACTGCCTGTCAGCTGCAGTACTGGGAGAGTCTTAGGCACATGGACCATGCTATAGTTTCCATACTTTGGAGTGTCCTTACTTAGTAGGTATTTTCTGGACACAGACATGCAAAGTCAGGCAGAACAAGGCAGGAGACAAAGCTGAGAGAGCAGCGAGGAGAGTGTCTTGGGGAAAAGGAGCCCTCTACTCACCTGAACCACCTGAAGCATGGTCACCTCCATACTCATGGGCCACCTCACCCTTGCCCTGCCCAGCCCCAGGAAGCCAGTGACCGCTTCTGCAGCCTTTGCCCACCTGATCCCCAGAGGCCACCATCTGTGGTTGCAGTGATGCCCAAACAGCTCAAACATCAGGGGCCACAGATGGGGTCAGCCCTCTGCACACCTTCCCCCTGCTACCAGTCAAGTCAGCAATAAAAATCTTTTGATTCTATTTCCCATTCTAGTGAATGCTTAATAGTAAGTATTATTATTAAGCTTAATAATTGCATGTGGAGTAAATGTGGAGAAAAAAAATACATACTTGTACGTCATTCATAACCAGCGTGTTATTTAAGCAGTTAAATTACCCTAAATACCTGATCTAAAATAATGCTAAAAACTATTATACTGTATGTTTAAAGTGCTGCCTCTCTTCTGTCAGCACTGGCAAACAAAACCCATCCACCATGCCCCTCTGTACTTCAGTGATTCAGTGAAAAGGCACCAGGAGCTGGCAAGAAAATAACCCAGGGTAGCTTCCAGCCTTCCTGGGGTGACAGCAGGGTACCTGCACCAAGGTAGACCCTCTGTCCAGAGCCTATTTTACTCCAGATTATATCAACTCAACAACCACTGGATAGCTCTGCAACTCAAGTCTTTTTACATGAGGAAGCAAATGCTGCCCTGGTGATCCTTCATTACTCTGCAGCCTGGTGTGGCAGAGATTGGTACACTAGTATTGTTACTCCAGGAAGACTCAATAGCATTTAAAAATAACTAAGATTATTTTTAAGTCTACTGCCCAATTGGGTCTAGGAAGAGTAAGGAACTAGATGTGAAGCAATATATGTTTTTCACCTGCGACTTAAAAACACATTTCTACTCCTTCCAGTGCTCTCAGCATTAAACCAAACCAACTGAAAATTAACTTAGACTTTGAACAGAATACATTTATGTTTATTTACGAATATCTTGTTTCTTAGACAACTCCTATTTTCCATCACTCTAATGATATCTGTTAACACAGAAGAAAAACAAACCTGCCCCAAAAGCACGTGCACAAAGTAAATAAAAGCTCTTATGTCACCAAGAAAACAAACATCACATGCAAAGGAAAAAGCATTCTTACCTCATTTTTCAGGTTCCCGTGTTCTGGAACATAAGTAAAAATTGGCATTATTGGCAAATGTAGAAGTTACACTTTTCTTTTTTTGATATCGCAAACTCAGCATGTGCCGTTTTGCATCACAGCAAACTCTGCCGTCTGCCCTGGCTACCTGATCCCCGCAGACTGCCCGGGAGCCCGGGGCCGCGGCAGGCCCTGGTGAGCCAACCCCGC
>NW_008612322.1:0-792 GCF_000691845.1 Merops nubicus | reverse complement strand
TCGAATCTGCCTCAGACTGGCCCAAAATGCTCAAATCTGCCTTAAATCGGCCCAAAATGCTCAAATCGGCCCAAAACGGTCCCCAGGGAGCCCAAATCTGCCTCAAATGGGCCCAAAATGCTCAAATCTGCCTCAAATTGACCCAAATTGGTCCCCAGGGAGCTCAAATCTGCCTCAAATGGGCCCAAAATGCTCAAATCTGCCTCAAATTGACCCAAATTGGTCCCCAGGGAGCTCAAATCTGCCTCAAATGGGCCCAAAATGCTCAAATCTGCCTCAAATTGACCCAAATTGGTCCCCAGGGAGCTCAAATCTGCCTCAAATGGGCCCAAAATGCTCAAATCTGCCTCAAATTGACCCAAATTGGTCCCCAGGGAGCTCAAATCTGCCTCAAATGGGCCCAAAATGCTCAAATCTGCCTCAAATTGACCCAAATTGGTCCCCAGGGAGCTCAAATCTGCCTCAAATGGGCCCAAAATGCTCAAATCTGCCTCAAATTGACCCAAATTGGTCCCCAGGGAGCTCAAATCTGCCTCAAATGGGCCCAAAATGCTCAAATCTGCCTCAAAGGTCGCTAGGGAACTAAATCCCCCCCAAATTGGCCCAAAATGGATCTTTGGGACCCTAAGTCTGCCTCAAATTGGCCCAAAATGGTCCCCAGGGAGCTCGAATCTGTCTCAGACTGGCCCAAAAATGCTCAAATCTGCCTCAAATAAGCCTAAAATGCTCAAATCGGCCTCAAAACGGCCCAAAATGGTCCCCAGAGTGTTTTGGGGTGTTTTGGGGTGCCTG
>NW_008612321.1:24659-54411 GCF_000691845.1 Merops nubicus | reverse complement strand
CAACCTAAAGGATTCTACGATTCTGTGATTCTAATTTCAGAAGTAGGAAACTGCATGTAAAAGTAAAACCAGAATATACTTTTGAATCAGAGAAAGAAATAGGGAGAAAAGATGATGATTTTTATGTCCCTATAGACCTGTATTTTACCACTTCCATGTTACAACATCAGTGAGATAGGGCTTGACTATCTCATGTTGGTGAATTGGCACTGTCACTGAAATACTCCTATTCTTAAGGTTCATTGTAGTACTATAGTAAAAACATTAACTGTCAAGACTGTATAGCAGAAGAAATACGAAGTACTAAAGATTGAGTGGGAGCTACAGGCTTGTTGGAAAAAGTATTTTGCAATATTGAAATCATGCAATAAAGCTTAGATCAAGGTGTTCTGTCAGTTGCCTAGTCAGTCTTCCTCTTCATGGTTATTTTTTATCTTCAGAAAAAGAAAAAGTTTTTAATCTAAATTATATCCACCTTTTGTTACTCCCTGTTAGAGAATTCTTCCTGCTCCAAGTGGTTGAATTCTGAGGCTCGATGTTAGCAAGAGAGATTTGGAACATGCCTCTATTTGTTGCCTATTAAATCCCTATTTTGATAGTCTCAGAAACCTTTTGAAATGTACACTTATGTAGACAGTTTCTTAACTGATGCTGTGATAAGGAAGCTGTTTTGGAAGTATAAGGAACTGATTATGGTATAGACCTGGTGTCTGTCCAGGAACTGTGTAGCCTATTGGAGAAGTCGGTCACAGGCGTCTCTTTCTACAAAGTTTCAACTTATTTCTTCCTTGGCATAGCTTGGGGTTCTGACTCTTCTTTAGTTAAACTGCTGTTGTTTTAGCTCTGAAGATATTCCAATTAATCATTTGGTATTTTGGTCAATATTTGTAGAAAAATTGTATAGCACTCTGTAAAGCAAATTAAACTTTGAGCAGAACGGAGTACCAGCATTTAAGGATTGTGGAAATACCATACGGTGGCAATATTGTTTTTCCATAATTCAGCATAAAACACAGTCTCATGGGTGAATATTGTAGACTTGGGCTCAGTAAAATTTCTTTGGCCTAATTTGTAAACAGTAAAATCTGAGCACTTGCTTTCTGGATAGTTGTGGCTTGAATTAATTCTTGCCCTTGAAATTCAGTATGGCAAATAGCTGGTCCAGTGTCACGTCATGTCAGGAAGTATATTCTGAGATCCTTACTGTGTACATGTTTCTAGCTGTTAGTTAAGAACAGAAGCAGTAGTATATATGGATTTTGGACAATACTTCTAATAGTACAACCTTTGGACCAAAAATATAGAATATGGCTCATGTTGCAAAATGATAATGGCATTTCTGCTTTAAGGCTTAGGGCCTGCTACCTAGAAATCATTCCCTGTTTGGAGCTGCTGTAGGTTTTGTATGTGACAGTGAAAAGATACTGCCTTACAGTGAATTGAATTTGCGTTCGTCCTTGATTTTCCAGAACTTCTGTTAATATCGTAATAATAGCACACTTTGTAAGTTAATAGTACTTTCTTGTGAATCTCAAGAAGACATGATTCATAACCTTCTGTGACAGGGTATGTTAAACTTAGGATAATTAATCCATAGCCTTATCCCAGAATGGTATGCTGGCATAGACATCTTGGGGAGCAGAGTTTAATTTTCTGTGGAAGGAAGCCTTGTACTTAGCAGAAGCTGGGACTCAAAATGACTTTATGAAATGACTTTATATATGAGTTTTGTCACTGTGGCTCCCTTACCTTGTGACCAGTGAAAATATCTTTTGGCTGAATGCAAAATACATGGAGGGGACCAGTAAAAGATGGTAAAATATGCTGCATAATAATCCTTTCCTTGTGTGTCTTTTAAGACTTTTGATCTCTTCTTATGAGTATAGTGGTAGAAGGGAAACCAAATACTTTTAAGATAATAAGTGAGGTATCATATCGCAGCATAAATCAAGCCAGATTTGTGATTTATGGCAGTGCAGGTTTATGTATGTAGATGAGAGGAGAGTGAATGACTTTTCGTAACTTCTGTGAATGTCATTTGCAGAAGTGAATGACAAAAGTGAAAGCAATCTGTGTGTTAGTTAACAGCAAGTTGTCAGTCATCACTGAGCTCTTTCTGTCAGGCACTTCCCCCTCTCACCTGGGATGGAGAGGCTGTATGTAGGAACTGCAAATCATCTGCCTAGTACTGTCCTTGTTTACTTTTTCTTCATACAAAGTGTCATCTCTAACCTGTAAGAGCAAGGGAGATGCTCTTAGTCTTTAATGTTGTGAAGATGCTAACCATTCTTAACTGCTGGACTTTATCTCCTTTGGTTTTTTTATGCCCCCTCTGCCCTCCTCCCAAACTTGACTACTGGTTTTGTGGCTTTCTTTTATTTCTGTCTACTCTTGAAGGTCATACTTGAATGGTCCTCAAAGAAAGGCTTATGTTGTGGAAAGTAGCAGGCTTCTCCTGGAAAACATGGCATAGTAAGCACAGTGAGGACATAAACATTCAGAAAACAATTTTCATATTCAAAGCTGAATCCATTCCTGAATCTCTACATTGAAAAATTACTGGAAAAATGTAATGAATCTTTCCAGAGAAATTTACTCTTGAGTGATGTGGTTTTAGTCTCTTTATTCCTTGTTAGTTTATTTTTTTTGACATGGGTAAATAACTCTTTGATGTTGGTAAATGTCATTTCTAAGAATAGATTAGAAGCAGAAAAGTATTCAGTGGCTCCTGAGTCACGCTGATGTGAAGTCAGTGGGAAATCATTCCGTCTGCTCTAACAGGGTTTGGCTCAACCTCATGTCATTATGCATTACCCAAGCCTCAACTAGCAGCATACAGGAATTCTCCAAAGAAGACGTTTTCTTTTTGGAAGAAGCAGTTTGAACGATTTTTGAGGGTGTTTCTATCATCTTGTACATTTGAAATAAACACTGGTAGTGCAAACTCTTGCTTTTGGAAACTGTTTTTATTAATGTCAAAAGACATTTTAAAAGTCATCATCTGAATGAGGATTTGAAGAATCAGGCAAGCTTGACTATTTCATGGAAAGGAGAGGAACTGTTTTAGGTATTTTCAGTTAGGCTGTTTAGAAGTTGGGAGGTATGTCTTGATAAAGAAAAAAATCAGTGTTCTTCTAATTGTTCAGTGGAAGATGCCTCTAACATGTATGGGAAGAAACTGGACTGTTAGATACATGAACTTTAAGAAGGGGGTAAAAAAAATTGGCAGCTTTATAGTTTGCTGGACTAGGAAACAAAATGAGTTTGAACATAGTAGTTGGGATTTCAGAATAGCATTTCTACACTATGTTGAATATGAACTCTTTGAAGAAGTGGAAAAAAGTAATGGTTTTCTTAGTGTATGTTAACTGCTGAGCTGTGCTTGGCTAACATTTTTCTCATCTGTTTTATAGGTTTTGTAAAAGACACCGGATTAAGTCAAATTCAAATGTTCCCTGTGTCCCAAAAGACTTGTTGATGATGTCAGAATTGGTTCTTCCACAGTTCATCTTTAGTCTTATTCAGCACCTAAGGGAGGGATATAATGAGCCTGGTATGTTTTAAGTTTTCATGTATTTAGCATATCTTACCATGCTGCTGTCTCTTGCTTTGCAGTCTGAAAACACAGTACATGAATGCTCTCTATAATTTATATCACTGAATTTTGTGCATCTTTTGCTAACCAAATTACTGCCTGGCTAGTTGATTTTATTTTCTCTGCTGAAGAGCTTCTTAAATATGTTTTAAGGTTTATCTAGCACAGTGGTGAGCTCTTTCAGAATATCAGGATTAATTTGAAACCTGTACATATGAATTTTAGAGCATTATGAATATATACATGAATTTATTTAGTAGTAATCATAGCTGTTCTGCCTTGTGAAGGTCTTGGCTGAATTATGTTACATTTACATCACAAGTTCTTATGTGGTTTTCAGCTCTTGATCTGCCATCAGAGAAGGACCTTCATAAAATTCTCCAGGTTTTGGAACCTCATGTTTCCTTTCTAGAAGACTTGACCAAAATGGGAGGAGCCATGCGATCAGTTCTTACTCAGGTTTTGACTAGCCAACAGTTCTACAAAGATCTTAGCTCTGGTATGTTTTTGTTATTTCTAATAATTACATTTTCAAATTATGAGGAATTTAAAGGCGTATGTTTTGTTTGTCTCTTCAGTTTCTGCATGTTTTTATTTGACTTCTCAGAACCAAGAAAAAGGCGTGTTTTTAAAGGTATTTTTTGTTGGGCTTCAGGAGCAACTAGAAACATTTGTTACTAAGCCCTGTAAGAAAAAATCTCTTACCTTCTGATTCACAGATAACTGTATATCAATACATCACTTCAGAAGAGTTCTTAGGATAAATCTGTTCTCTTTGAAGTGAACATGGCAGCTCAGTACTTCTAAATAAGTCATATCAAACTTATTCCAAGTGGAATGTGTCTCATTCCTTTTGGGATCTGCTTTCACAGAGGTTACTGAAGGAAATCTGAATGTCAAAAGGCCATTGTCTGTCCTGTGCTTCTGTGTAAAGCCTTTTTTCTTCTTCCTTAAAAACAGCCCCCTCCATACCCAATTATTTATTTCAGCCTGTACCAAACCACAGTTAATCTGAAAATGTTGGGCAGTCACTATTAACCCAAAACCTAGTATAAATTTACTCAGCCTTATTTTCTTCTAATTACAAAGTATCTTTTTTGAGTCATTTGCATACTTCCTACGCATAGATATTGGCTGGGGCAGCAGTTGGTTGAAGAACAGGCAATATCCATATCCTTATTTGAAAGGAGAAATGCTTGGGGAAGCCGCCTCAGTAATGGTTGTGGTTGCTTTGTTTCCTCCCTCTTTTTTTTTTTTTTTTTTTTTCTCTCTTGTTTAATAACATTTGAGTGGGAGAAATTTAAAGACTTCTGGTTTCCTATATGTGCTAGATTTCCTGAGATAGAGAAGTGAAGAGGCAATGGGAAGTGTTCTTATCTGAACACATGTATCTGAGTAGGTACAGTTTCTGGTAGGGCAAGCAAGGAGAGGGATTTTAGAGAAAAATCTGCTCTTCTGACTTTGAATGCAAAGGGTGCACAGCTAAAAAGATGCTGTTGTGTTTTTGATATTTTCTTTTCCTTAAACACATGACACAGTTTGCTCCTCTGAAGTTTACTTTTTCCATATGTAACAAATGTGTTGGATTTTTTTTTAGTACATTTCTTTGTGAAAATTTTATATCCTGAGCATGCTGTGTCACTTTGCTTCATCAAATAGTTGAAACAGTGATATCTTTGTGTATAGTCTCCATTAATTGCAACTGTCAAAAATTCAACTTTGAAAGAAAATTTGCAAATATTAGCATTTGTATATGACATACTACCATTACTGGTTTTCTGTTGGTTTACTTTTTCCCATTAGAAGTTGTAGGTCCTTGTCCTTTCTGTCCGAAACCAACTGTTTTGAAATACCAAAACAATTTTTTTTTTTTTTTTTTTTTCTGTAGTATTAATGGTGGCAGTGCTGGTAAAATAGAAATGAAGTACATAATTTAGAAGAAAACATCCTGTTGGAAGGGAAAGACTGAGGAGGTTTCTGGTTTTCTACATGTCATAATTGTGCAGCTTGTTAAAACATTGTGGACCATGTTTTAGATTGCTTGTATAGAATATGAAATACATGAAGCAGGTAGCCAGTGTTGTACTTTAATGCTGTTTAACATATATATTCAAGGTGCTGGAGAGAACGCATGTGCGAAGAAAAGTCATGAAAAGTACCTCATTGCTTTGAAGGGCTCTGGACTGGCATTTCCTGAGGATAAACTTTCATGTGGCATGCAGGAACAAGGAGCTGGAACTAGCACGTTAGTAGTTCAAGGTTTGTGTAAAAATATATTTTAAGTGAAGAGTTGGTTATTGCTGTTTTCTATATAAACTGTTATTTTGTTTTCTTTTTAAAAAAACCGAATCTTAATGAAACTTAAGGAATTATCTGTGATTTAGTGCGCGTCAAATTACAGGTTTCATTTTAATTCCATCAGCAAAGCTAAATGTATTAATGTTTTGTTGCTAATACACTAAGCATCATTTTGCAGTCATAGCATTGGTGGAATTTTAGTAGGCAAGATGAAATTACTCCTAGTGGAATTTTTGTCACTGCAGCTGAGTTAAGCCACCTATTTTAACAAAAGCACTGTGGATATTTTGATGATCACCGAAGATTGTTAAAGTTTTTTTCAGTTTCTGAAAGAACGCTTCTCCATTAACTCAGTATGTTGAAGTTCTACAGTGGAATGTACTTGCAGATCCCTAATTTTGTATTGCTTGGAAATCTTACTCCAACTTCTCAGCCCACTGCTATGTATCTTTTAAAGAAATTTTATGTAGAGTTTCATTTCATACTGACTCATTAAATATCGTAAAATACTCTTTTTTCAATACAAGACTTACGAAAGGAATCTCTGAATTTTTTTATTTCAAAAGGTTTAGCAGGTGCTACAGCAACATCAGGACAAGGGGATTCTTCAGATGAGGTGAGACTGTTTTTAAAGACTGTGATGAACTGCAACAGAATATTAAATGGAGAGAATGCTTGCAGCCAAATCCCACAAACCCTAACTCTTCTATCACATATTCTCTCTTCTAATAATGAGAAATAATGGAGATATAAAGGTATATATCTCATACCTTAGATTTACTAAGGATATCTTGAGAAATCCTTATTTTTGCTAATACCATTTCAGTTTATTTTATGTATGTAATATAGAAGAAACTTGCATAGGTAGCTCAAGACTCACTGTCAAGTAAGCTGGGCTTCATTAAAGCAAATGTAAAGTATGTGATACTGTGAATGGTGTTAGCAGTTTTTGGCACTTGAGAATCCAGCTGAACCAGTGATAGCGGCAGTGAGAATTTCTCTGTAGATAAATTCCCATGTGTAGACTTGATCAAACACATGGAATGGGGGTAAAAAAGAGGAATCTCCTTTTAGATTAAGCTGTAATAAAGAAGTGGAATTTAATGAGGAAGATTAAATTCTGGCACAGTTACTTTATCAATTCATTGCCATTTTTTTTCTCTACTATTTAAAACCTATTTTCAAGCAGTAAGCCTTAGCAGCCATTCTGGTAGGGTAGTATAACAAGCTTTAAATCGTTTAACGTATAATTTTTCCATAGGATTTTTGCTTACATTGAATACTACATAAGCAAGTACTGAAGTAAAGCAATTGTTCCTGTATGTCTAAAACAGTTGTATGACATGCTGGTCTCTGTCATGAGAACAACAACATCTGTTATGCTTTCAACAGTGCTATTTATAGTTTTGCATTTTTCAAAGTGTTGCTTGTTTTTTTCATCATTACTTGATAAACAAACAAACAGACAAACAAACAAGACTGCTGATAGTATCACTTTTCAAGCCCATGAAAGAAGAGGCCAAATCAAGTTAATGTTAGTAACCTCGAGTAGTATTTTCAAATAAACTTGAGATGGCTCAGCATGCTTCTGAGTTTTACCCCTGTAAGTGATGAGGAGAGGAGAGTAAACAAGTTGTTGAGAATCTGAAGTGAGATTGAGATATTGCTGACATTTCTTTTTGGGAAAGAAGTTCCAAAAGAGGTAGAGACAGAGATGTATTTTAGGAAGAAGGAATTTTTTTATCAGGAAAAGTTAACTTTTTTCAAGGATAAGATGTGTTATGAATAAATAATGGAGGAATTACAGCAACTGTATTATAGCTTAACAGTTAAAGATACCTGTTTTCTGGAGAGAATTTTCTTTCTGATCCCCAGGATATAAATATACATATAGGTATTACATTGCTGCAGATGTGATTTTTCTAAACTGAAATTCTGCATACACTCATATACCTGGGATGAAATTTTAAGATGCATTGCAAAAAAAGCACAAACCTTGTTTGAAAAGCTGTATTTTGAAATTTTTTTAAAAGAATGAGGAAGTAACATGCAGATAAAATAATAAGCACTCAAAATTTGAATGTACTTTAGTATATATTTTCACTTCAGAATTTTCCTTTCATATTTTAATAAAATCGTATTATTTTTTTGAAACTCCCATCAGTGACATCTCCAAAGAGAGTTAATGTTTGATTTTATAATATTTTTCTTAGTCATGATCTGCTTGACAAATACAAATTGCTGAAAAGAAAGTCCGGTCCTATCAGCCAAAAGCCAAAACAGAACTTGACAGGTGGAAAATTCAAATGCTTACCAGAAAAAAATTACATTACTAGCAAAATGCTTTCTAGAGGAATGAAGAAGTTATCTTGTTTTCTGACTTCTCTTCCTTTCTCCTACCCTCCCCATAAGTTACAAAGGGGATTTACAGCTTTTTTTTTTTTAGTGCTTTCTTATACCCTCTTACAGCAGAGTAAAACTATACTAATTAATAAATGTGGCAAGAGTATACTTTTAAATGGATTTTCTTCCCCTGGTGTTTAGGATGAATCTTGGATGTATCCTGAGATACGTGTTGTGGATTGGTTTTTGTTCTCCCCCCTCCTCCTGAAACAGTATAGACATACTTGTGCTTTAATTTTGAAATTATTTGTGTTCTCTGTTATTTTGGAGAGAACTCACCATTAGTTTGTGTTATTAGCTTTTCTTTATTGTGTTTTCCTTTGTGCAAAAGGGGGGGGGGGGGGCGAAGCCATCTCTAAGCCTGTCCTCCTCTTTAAGAAGTTTTTATGTTCCAGGGAATCAGATAAAACCCAGTCCATGAATGCTTTCACCACATTGGTGGATAAAGCTTTTTGGTTTGGATATCTCAATTTGGCTGCCCTTGTAGTTTAGTGAGCACTCAGTGCCTCATTACTTAGTTACAGTTACTGACTCCAATTGCTGTTTAATGTAATTGTACAAAAATCTGTGTATGCTATCTAATAATAAAGTTTATTAGCTGAATTTACAACAGGTGTGGCACACTTCAGGCATATTGCTAAATATTCTGTTACGTAAAGTAAATCTACATAGATTGTTGCTGTAATCCAGATATGTTTACACAGCATTATCCAATGGGTAAAAATAAGGTGTTCTACATTTGCTTACTCATTCTCTTGCTCTTTATCCTCGGGCATGGCAGACACCATGTGACCTAGTACTCATTATCTCAAGGCTGTTAAAACTCCCGCACTTGTCATTAAGATTTAATCCTACCTTACTGCAGCAATGGAAACCAACACTCTAACATGACTGAGGAAAAACAGAGTTCTCAGTAAAGCATTTATTATTAAGTCAGTCAAAAGTTTTCTTCTTTTTAGTGAAATCACTTCAAAAGTTGCAATGAAGACTGATACACGTTTAAATTTTTCTCATACTGTGGAAGGAGAAATGCCAGAGCAGCAGTGTTGGATGCTAGAATCCAACACTTTGGTCACAATTTGTATACCCAAATACATTATTTTCTCATTGAGGCTCCTCTAGAAACTCTTTGAATTAACTGAGACTGTTGAAGAGGTCTTGAGACCTCCAGTTATCAGCTTTTTTAAACTTAATGGGAGTTTAGATTGCTTCTTCTCAGGGCAGGAGGTTTTAAGTCTACTTGCAGAGTCCTGCAGTCTCTAGTACTATTGCAGCAGGTTGGATTTTTGCTTTAAAGTACTTGGTCCCTCAGATGGAACAATGGGCAGTGGCAACATCCTGCACACTGACTGGCTCCTGACTGAAGTAGAGAAGTAGAATGTACTCACAAACACCGTGGGGCACCTAAGAGATAAGATGTGTGTCAGTCTTAAAATGAATTTTCAGATGAATTGCTGAAAGGATAGGAAAATTCAGACCTTTCATTAACACGGTACCTCTGGTCAGTTGTCAGATACAAAATGTGAATAGTCTTTCTCCCCAGGGAAGAATAATCACTTCTTAACTACCAAGTTCTTTATCATTCTAGTGATGCTTGGATGTAAAATTTGGCATTTGCTTAGAGGAGAAAGATACTGATTACATACTTTTAACAGTAGATATCTCCATTAATTATCATTTTATTAGATCCAGTAGGAACCTTTCCTTATTTTCACTGCTTCATTAAGACTTGAGTTGTTAATAAAGATCCGTGCAGTATTTAATATAGTCCTGTAATGTCACATTCTTTTTTAACACCCAGTGTTAGACTTTGTAAAGTGGTGGTGATGATGATTTTAACTTGTATTGGATTTTGGAGCCTTTGCTCTTTCATTTGCAGTGTGACTTGTAAGCTTCAGATGACAAGTGCCTGTGTAAAATGTTTCCACTGTTCTGCTGGGAACTTGCAATTAGAATTGATCTCTTAAAGGTGTCAAAAATGTTTCATTCTTGGATCAAAACTTTATACTGCTTGGAAAATGTCTAGCTAGTTGTATGTATTGCCAACTTTATTAGCCAGTATGTTATTTTTATTAGGAAAATTTGCCGATATTTTTATTAGGAAAGGGAAAAAACCCAAACCCTATAGATGAATAAGGTGAAACCTTATTCCTATGCAACAGGTAGAAATTTCGTAGTGTTAAATATTTTTGTAACAATCCATTTCAGAAATCAAATCCTTACAAAATTAATAAAATAGATGAAGATGTCTCAATTTGCAGATGCTGCCTGTAGCGAGGGAAAAAGGCCTTTTAAAAAATAGTGGGTTTTCTAATAGGTTACACATGGAGTCTGTGGTTACTGCAAACAGCAAAAGTATTTTTCCAGTAAACAGTATATTTAGGGCTTTTCTGTATTAGCTTGATAGTTAAACCAGAATTTGAGAGCATACCATCTCATGGGGAAAAAAGTTCTAAATATACAATTATCAATTTTTTTAAACTCTTCTCCTATCCCAGGAGGACCAGGATGGTAGCCAAGGTGTGGGCAAGCGCAAGAGGGTGAAACTAAGCAGCACCACCAAAGGTATTTATAAAAGTACTGATCTCAGTTTTTGTATTTGCTTTATGTCTATCTTAAAAAAATTATCTTCTCAAGCACTGTAGTGCTGCATGCAACAGATACTAAACCTAATCAAGTCTAAAAAAGTATCAAGTGAAACTGGTGATTGGCAATTTTGATTTCCCTGAGTGAGTACCACTATCTGGGACTCTGTTTAACTAGTCATTTTGTGACCTTCATGTTGTATGATAACCTCTAAAAATTCATTCCGTTTTCATGGTGTGGCTGACAAGGTTGCAATACAGCTTGGCAAACAACTTTTTGATGTACTTGTTTTTTTAACATTTTTTGTTTTTGTTATGCCACTGTACAGATTGCATTCTCAGCCAGGTTCTGGTTCTCTCTGGTTCTGGTTGGTCTTTCTGGATTGTTCTAGTAGTGTTTAAGAAAAGATACTTGAAGTAAATCATCTTTGAAACAACTCCATTGTTTTCCTAGATTAAAATTAGTCCTCTGTGCAATTTCTAGTCCGACACAATCAGCATTCACATTGAGATCAGTGCAAGTTTTAGTTCAAGAATGAACATAAACTAGAGACAAGGTAGCCCTATCCTGTGCTTGTCCTTGAATGGTTTTGTGTTAAAAAATGTTTGAATAATATTTAATCTCTTATTATTAAATAAAGAACACTTTATTGTTGTTGTTTTTAATATGAATATGAGGAAACTGACATAGGAGGCATGAAAAAGTTGCAAGCCACAAGAGAGCATAAGGGTGAAAAACTGTGGTGAAAGTTGGAATAAAATCTATGGAAAGCTTTGAAGTGAAGGTTTAGAACTCCAATTTGAAATGCAGGGGTTCATAAAGTCAGTAAAAAGGTATGAAGATGCAGTGAGGAGTATGGGAAAGTAAGATTGATTGGTTCCAGTGCTTTCAGATTGAAGGAGGAAGATTGGAAAACTGGAAAAGCAGAGAACTAAATGTTCTGGCAATGGTATTGTTAGGAGGTGATCTTAGAAATGGTGTGTGAAAGATGGTGTCAGAGAGTAGTAATGTGGAAGAGTTAGTAGTTTTGGAGAAATGCACGGAACGGACATCCAAGTAGAGCTCTCTTACTTGAATTTTAGAGGCTGTTGGCTTGTCTGAAAGATAAGTTATTGTCAAGTAATGCAAGAGAAAATGATGTTTGTCTGATGCATAATAACTGATGACCACTCCCCTGGGCTGCCTATTGAGTTGTGTCATCATCCCTGGAGGTATTTAAAAGCCGTATAGATGTGGTGCTTAGGGACATGGTGTAGTGGTGACCTTGCAGTACTCCCTTAATGGTTGGACATGATGATCTTGAATGTCTCATCCAACCAGAACAATTCTATGATTGTGGGAAGTAGGCAGGGAGGAAGCTCAGGTTGAGAAGCTGCCGGATCTGAAAACCCGTATCAGCAGTGACATTTCAGGGAAAGTGATATTTTAATTCAACATTTCATTTCCCCCCAGGATTGTAGTGTTTCCCCCTCTGAGACATCCCAACATGGACTGTTCTCATGATGTTGATAGCTACTAGTATCAGACCCAGAGGAGGGAGTCTGCCAGTGGGGGAAGGGTAAGTATCTGTTTTTATTAAATATTGAATAGTTTTCTGAAGTTTTCAGTATTCATATTTTATGTCCAATAGGGTGTAAAATAAGAGTATGAAAAGAAAATTTTAGAAAACTGAGTATTGAATAAAAACAGATTTACCTTTTCCGTATAAGCAGACTCCCTGGCCTGTCCTAGGTCTTTAATGGTACTGTCTTTATAGGGGTTTATTAATATACTGAGGATATCTTGGAATGCTAAGACTCATATTCCAGGGAGACAACAATCTTTGGGGTCTTGTGGCACTAGGAAAGAATAAAAGGTTTATTTAAAGGAAATACAGGTTTTAAGCTGAGGTTCACCGATACAGGTATGGGACTGAGTATTGAGAAACTTATTTTTATTCTGTCACAAAATCTGCATCTATCTGAAACACCTGATGGTTAAGAGAAGTTTAAACCCACAGATGCTTTTTTCTTTTAATTTGTTGAAAGAAATTTAAAATCATATGATGCTTTTCATAAGAATGGAAACATTAGTCCCAGTGTTCTTGACAAATTTTCCAAGCTGGGTAAGAGCATTCTGCCTACTTAAATTCTTTAGCAGGTATAAGTGAATATATAGTGTTCCATCCCTGCCGGAAACTGCTGTATAGAGAATTCGATACACACTGTTCAACTGTGATATCAGTCAGAGAAAGCTGCACATCAGTTACAGCTAAGGTGTTGTGTCACTTGTCTTCATGCCTGGTGTTCTCACTCAGGGGCATTTGGCATGGTCCTAAACCTATGCTATCTGTTCTGTGGACAGAGGACTTCAGCGTGCATGGCTGCCAAGCTCTCATGGGCAGTAAAATCACGTATGCAATTTCTTAACAAGAGATGAGGAAGAGAGCATAAATTGTCATCATATGTTTGCTGCAGTAGGTGATGTGTAATGCTTTACAAAATATTTTAACATTAAAATATCTTTCATGACTCTGTGGAGATAACTTCGTTTCAATGCTTGTAGAATATATTGAATAAAATATTCATAGCTTTGTGTGGCTTGTTAAACTCTTGAGGGGATCTCTTAAATTATTTGTTATTTCTCATGATCTTTTGCAATTTGTGAGATGTTTTGGGCTTACTGGTCACTTGGTGGGGGAACTCTGACCTTTGATAGTGGTGGAAAATGGAAGTAATTCCTGCTTAGGAAAAGCACAAGTGGCCATCCTGCTTAGAATAGGCACAAAGGTATCCAGGGCAGTCGCTAAAGCTGTCATACTTCAGTAAAAAGGTGAGCCTTCAAGGCCAGAAGATGTTCAGCTTGACTGGTTTTGAGTCTGTGCTGATGGGTGCGCTTCATGCCGTCCCATTGGAATATGGGAAGTTGTGGGGGACAGTATATCCTCAGGTCTAGCTGATTTATAGATATAAAGGAGAATTAATAATATTTTCTGTAGTCTTTATATGTTAGAGGAGTGAAGAATGCCTGTTGTAGTTCTAAGTCATAAATAATTAACCTCTTGAAGAATGATGGTAGAATGTATATTTTAGTAATTTTTAAAAATGAGGTTAATGTGGTTTATGCTCATGGCTTCATGAATAGTTTATTCTAGGAGAGGTCAGTTTGTGCTGCTTTGCAATCACAAAACTGATGTGCTTGAAAACACAGCTGACAGAATAGAAAGTTGACTTGATTCCTCTGTGGATAGCCCCAGGGATGTACTGTCAGTGTGGGCAGGGGGGCAGAGAATGGCCAGGAGTTGAATAGGGGAAGATGACATTGTCTCTTCTGGTACCATCAGGAGCTAGTGCCTAATTATCTGATTATGTTAATTTTTATATTAAAAAAAAAAAAAAAAGCCAAAACAAATACTTTGTTATTGGTCAGTCAGTACATACATTGCTTTAAAATTAAGAGTAACTGATACATTGTTGTTTCTGCTTAGCTTGTCTAGAACTTTGTAAACAGAATGTGTTCTTACCTGACAGAACTCATCACTTAACCATAAATAATATTTTGTTGTTTTGCTATTTTAACATCAGCTAAGTAGTAGTCAATATTAAGATTTTTCCTCAGTTAAGTGTCTGTGTAAATATTGTGCAGATTGCTGTGATTCATTACAATCAGTGGAGCTGTTACAGTAAGGTGATGTAATTCAATGCAGTCAATGGAGACTGGACTCTGGTAGAATTGGACTGAAAATTTTCATTGACTTTTCTGGCAGGTCCTTTTTATTGTTACAGACTCTGTGCCATGTTGGCCACGTTCATTTCACCAGTGTTCTTGAGAAAAAATTATTTACAGAGCACACTAAAATGTTCTTAAATTTTTGTTACCAAATCCTGTATAAGGCCGTGCAATTGCACTATCATTAGTTTTAGTAATTACTACATTACACATCCCCTCCTCCAACCTTTCATGCAGATCAATCTATCATGGATGTTTTGAAGCATAAATGTTTTCTGGAAGAATTATTATTTTGGACAATAAAATACGAGTTTCCACAGAAGATGGTGACTTTCTTACTCAACATGCTGCCAGATCAAGATTATAAGGTACTTGCCTTACTTCATTCAAAATTAAATGTCTTTGCTTATGAATGTACTTGGTGTGTATTATGCCTTGCATGAGGGCACCTATGTTTATATTTGAAAAATAAGTGGAAAAATAATGTATATCTTTTACCTTGGTTTGATTATCTGGTTAGAAGGTCTACTTTGAAGAGAGATGTGGACAAAACAGGATGGATAATTCTGGAGCAGTAGAATTAATTTTGTTCCGATGATTTTTTTTTTTTTTTTTCCTTTTGGCTGTTAGTGCATGTGTTTTGTTTTACTTTGTAAATTGGATTTTTGTCAGTTAAAAGATGTAGATCAGCACTAAATGATTCTGTAGTGTGGTATGACTGGTAAATAATTACAGTGACTTCATTCCAGTTGAAACTGTTGCAGTAGGCAGTGGTTTCTCCATATGGACCATTACAATGTGAGTGTTCTTGCTGCAGCTATGCCCTAGGTGATTTTGGCTTCATTACAGAGTTTTGCAGTTGTCCATACCAATTGTCTCCTGGCCTGAAGTTGTGGAGGGTGGATGTCATCTTCCTATTTTAAAACTTGGTGTGAAGGCAGGTTTGTTTGTTTGCTCTACATGTTCCAAGACCAAGTGTACATAGCAATCATGCTTAACATTTTGCTCTGATCATGTCATACCTTTGAGCTATGCAAATATTTTGGACCTTCTCAGTGCCTGCTGGGGGGCAAAGATCAAGAAATCCTGAAGTCTAGGCATGTAGATTTCTTCAAATGTCTGTGTATGACGGGACAGCCCTGTGTTTGTGCCCTTGCTGTATCAAAGCAAAGGATATGAAGATAACTGGCAAGGAAGAAAAGGAAAAGATATGGGCTTTCAGCAATACTCTGTCCACATCAAGATAGCATTTTGATTTGGGATACCAGCATAGATTCATCTTGGTCTTGGATTCAACAAATACATGGGGAGATATGAGGACTTCTTGACTGATGATCCCTTGCCATGAATTCTGAATTTTTGATACCTGGAGACACACATGGACGTCCAGTTCTCCTGACCCATTATCATATGGAGGAATCTGGTAAGTGTTGCTATGTCTACCTTTTTACTCTACCATGTAATGACAACAGCTTCTAATAATTATGGGATCTTTCTTTCCTTTGACAACAAGCCCCAGTCCTCAGTGGCTTTCTTCACTGTGTTCATGGTCTTTCTTCCCTATGTACTCAGAATGGAGACCATAGTATATATGGTTTCTCTGCTAGCTGCTACCTTTATCTAGAAATAGTACTTCTTCTACCTACCAATATTGAATGTTGAGATGAAAGGATTACTTAAACTTTTTTTTTTGTTTATCAATTTCCTGTTGTGTTTGATTAAACAGTTAATTCCTATGTGCAGTCTTTATTACTAGCACAAATCCTAAGTATCCAAATTCCTTTAGATTCTGTTCATTTTAATTACTGTGATTGTCTAAAAAGTATTCTTCAGCAGTAAGGAAACACAGGTCAGGAAACATATCACACAGCAACACTAGGGAGACAGTAACATTATTTTTTTTCCAAGATTCATGTATCAGCAAAGCACAGGTATTTGAAACCTATTTATGAGGATTGTGGCTAATTTACAAGGAGTGGCTCTGCTTTACACATGAGTACAGAGAGAATGTACTATTGTGAGATGAATTAAAAGAACATTTTATCTTTCAAGCTTCTGTTTAGGGAAGGAGAAGCTTGTTTGCTGTTTAATTACATTTCCTTCAAACAGTAATTTTTAATTTACGTTGCACACCAAACAGTAGGGACACCTGTAGAGTTATAAACTGTTCCAGGTTTCTAACTTTCTGCTCCTTAAACCCTGGGTTAGCTAGCTCTTCCTCCTCTCCCTCCTTTTATATGAGACAGACTGCACAACAGTTTGGTCTTTGCTTTACAGGATTTGTGCCTGATGCATCCCTTCCAGCACGCTCTGACTTTTGAAGCTTGGAAGACTTGCTAGTGGAAAAAAAAAAAAGAAGAGAAATTTACTGGAGCTTCCAAGAACTCCAGGGGTGTTATGGTGTGGACAAGGTTTCTGCAAGAGGAAAAACAAAAGGCCAGAGGAATAGGGCTGACCTTCATGTGACGAAGGAGAAGGCAGAGAAGATATTGGCAGTAAAGATGAAGCTTGTGGAAGAGTGTGAATCATCCAAGAGCAGAGCCTTGCTGAAGTCTGGAATGCTGGAAGCAGAGAAATGCAAATGCTAGAGATAATGAAACAAAACATAATTCTCAGAAATGCTGTGCCTTGTCAGGCACTTCCCATAGTAAACGTTGAGGCAGTTATTACACCAGTTGGACTAACCCTTGGATATGCTGTTAAACAGATTCTGTAGAACATTTTTTCTATTGGAAATTTAGTTTTAGCACAACTTTCACCTGGCTGAACTATCTTTTTCTTTGCATTGAAAACATAAACATGGGAGATGCAAGTTCTAACTGAAACATGGGGTTGATGTCAAGATCCTTCAAGTTTGATTGTTGAGTGGCCACCAGGATGAAAGGCCAGATGAAAAAAACAACCTTGTTTGTGCATAGGCTAGAGATTTAGAAGCTGTACTAGAAAGTAAGTCAGTGAACGTACTTAAATATACAGAAAGCATATCTGTCTTAGAAGGCCACTTCTTGCGAATGGCTGGAAGCTCAGTGGGTATTTGGAAAGACATGTTATGTCAGTATCTGCATTCTTGCTCCATTCTGCTTTTTCTCAGTTGTGTATAAAGTTTTGGCCACTCAAAGACAGGATACTGAGCTGGCTGGACTCATTTGACCTACTATGGCCGGGTTAAGATATGGATTGCAGTTTAACACAGTATTTCAGCGTTTTAATTTCTAGAATTAATTTAGTTACTTCCTCTCAGAAGTGGAAAGGGTTGTATTTGTTTAAATTCCAAGTGAATGTAGGAATAAAGTTTATGTCTTTTATTTGTGTATTACAGAATCTCTGTCGATACACTATATTGATAATTAACCTACAGTACTTCCAGAAATTCATTATTATATATGGATCAGGCACAACAAGTTTTGATGTGTGTTGATTTAAAAGAAATAAATCCAAAATCTGTCCTTAGGGGAGGGCCATGTTTTTGCAATCTGCTTAAATTGAGAGTGCTGTGTAACATGACATTGTTCCTCCATCACAGAACCTGAGAATCCTATATAAACATATTACTTCTTCATGTTGTACTACATAAAGTATACTTCTTTACTAGAAGCATTAGTATACTAATTTATTAAAATATCAGGTACATCATTTGTGTCTGAGGCTTAACATCAATAGTGTAAACGTCTTTGTTTGTTACAAATGTGATGCAAGTTGTATCAAGCTTTAATTTAAAAGGATATCATATGATAGGTTGTTCTGCCTTGGAATACCAGAATGATATTGTATTAACCCTGCGCAAGTATTGTGAATATGTTGTTCCGGAAAAGCTGTAGCTGAAAACAATTGCCATTGTTCTGGATGCTGTATGCAGAAGACGCTTTCGGTTATTGTACAGGTTTCCATCATTGTGAACCAGCTACAGGCAGGGAAGTTAAGCAGTGTTGTAGTGTTTCCTGCAGTGACATCCCTATCTCTGGTTCATTTTTTTGCATGAGACGTTTTATTTTTGAGGATATTTTCTGGAAGAAGCAATCTTGGTGCCCAACAGCAGCATTAGGGCTTTATGATATTTTTAGAAATATTTTCTAATTGAAAATAATACAATAGTGCTATAATTAAAATATTAGAGCATCAAGTTTGAAGCAGGTAAAATGAAGTAGTGATTTGTATACAGTCTGGTGAAAACATGGCTGAGGGTGATTTTAAAATTTCTAATTTTTTGCTTATGAAAAATTAATACTTCAAGAAGGAATAGACAGTGGATGTTAGACTTTGAGCTGAAAATTTTCATCACTACACAGCTTGTATCATCTCTTCTTATTGAGCCAAGGAAGTCTAGATGATGTTAATTCAGAACTTAAAGTACTAAGTGAGAAGGGATTTCAAAGCTGGCAGATATGCATGCAAGTATATGCAGTGCAGAAGGTTTGTTTACAATGCAATTTGAGGCTAATGAAGTGGGACAAGAAATCATACTAAGATTCATATATGTATCTATTGATACATTTGAATACCAATATTCAAAAAAAACCCAGACAGTTGTGTGAATAGTAGCAAAGCTTGCTGATGATTTTATGAGAAATCGCTAAAGATTTATTTGAAAATACAGGTTGTTATGATGGAAGATGAAATTCAGTATTGAAATGTCATTCCTGACAGATGACTGAAAACCTTACTCCATGGGTAGATAAGCGAAAGTGATAAATTAAGTCAGCTTTATTAGACACCACTAATATTGTTCACGGTGTATCATTTTGGGACATTGGTCCCTGTTTTTAGGATGTAAAAAATTTAGGATAAATTCATTATTAGAACTTTACTGCTTTCACAGGTATGCTGAGACCTTATATTCCTTGTTTCAGCATCTATGGATTTTTTTTTTTAGTGTGGAAAGTATAGAGTGACATTAGATTTTGGTATAAAATAAAATCAGAAGTGTAAGTTGCCCCTCTCTGTAGATAGGTCTTCACAAGTGGACTGTTTCTAGAAACTAGAATGGGATAGTTGTTAGATCATCAGTCTTGGCTTCTCGTAGTAACTGATATTTCCTAGGATATGCTGGTTGTGCTTCTGTAAAAGAATATTTTTAAATGAGAGAAAGCTGGTTTTTGTATGGTGCTTGTTAACATCAAAATTTCTTTATAATTTGCAGATTGCTTTTACCAAAACTTTTGTTCAGCATTATGCTTTTATTATGAAAACACTGAAGAAAAGCCATGAATCAGACACAATGTCTAATAGAATTGTGCATATCAGTGTTCAGTTGTTCAGCAATGAAGAACTAGCACGCCAAGTAACAGAAGAATGTCAGCTGCTGGATATTATGGTCACTGTCCTGTTATATATGATGGAAAGTTGCCTTATTAAAAGTGAATTGCAAGGTAGGTTGGTTTGTTTCTTTGCTTGTTTCCATGGATAATAAATTGACTGTAGAGAAAATCTGACCTTTCTTTGGTAGTCGGTCCACACCCCTGCCCTTTCCTAAAAATGCACAGGATCTAGTAATATATGGTAGAGGCTGAGTCTCAAAATTTCCTATAAATACAAAGATAGTTATCAAGACTGATACTGATGTTTTATCCTTTCGTTCGTAGGACTTTCTTTTGTAGGAACGTTACATAGTTTATAATACAGAGTATTATCTTGCAGGTGCTTCATTTGTTTGGTAAAAAACATAAACACTATTGGTGAAGCTCATTTGAATGGGAAATTATATATAGAAATCGAGACCTTTATTAGTTTTAAAAATATTTTCAAAATATTTCATAAGCTATTTGAAGTATTTAAAATAGTTTTCATTTTTCTAACCTATGATTGTCTTAAAACTTGATATAACTAGAGGACAATGATTTAATACTTTGTAATAATTTGATCAAGATTTTGGTTGGCAGAATCACAATTTGAACTAGTGTACATTGTGTAACTTTTCTCTTGAAAACAGCTGTCCTATTTCTATCCTTCTTGTTTTTCCTTTCCTCACCTGAAAATGGTGGTGCAAGTTATCTTGCTGACTTCTCTTTTTCATGCTTTGATGTACCTAACAGACCACAGATCTCTCAGCCCTCTACATAGGCCAGTTGCTACTGCCTAACAAATACCATCAACTTCTGCATGAAATCGTAGGTTTTCTTGTCTGAAGTATTCTTTGTCTCTAGGTACAGCCTAATAGAGAATGACTGCACTGAAATGGGAAATCCTCAGTCATCTAGCTTATAGAGTGCCCTCATTCAGCTGCACTTCAACATGGGAAATTTTTCTGTTGCCCTACATAGATTGCCTTACAGTATTCAAAGAAAAACAGTGAATCTTTAATAGTTTGTACACCAAGCGATTTTTGCTAAACTAACACCATGTTGGTGGAACATCATTTAAAGCTACTTTTGACTGATGGATTTTATTTGTTGGTCAGTGGTGATGGCATAGTGATAAGGTTCTGTAATAGGCCAAAATTTGCAGCCAAACAGAAAACCACCGTGACTGTGATTAGAAATTGTCTGAAGAAACTTCATGGTAGTTAATTATGTAGACTGGAGCTGATAAGTTGGATAACATCAGATATATTTGTGATAGATTTGTGAGAAAAGACATCACAATGGAACAACTATCTCAAGACATGAACTTACCTGTTTCCCTTGCTCGGCACCAGTGATTTGTTTTGCACAGGACTCCTCAATGAAATCTGTCTGGTGCTTTTCAATGTTTTCACATTTCCTCCTTGCTGCTTTATATATGAGGGGTTGGGCATACTGTAAATTGAAAGAAAAACTTTAATAAAATACTTTATTGGGGTTTTCCCCCCCCCCTCTTGTTCTCCTTGGCCTTTTGAAGTCTGTGGGCTTGTATCTTTAGTTTAGTCCAAGATATCTCTTAGGATGCTGGAAATAGTGAGAAGTCTGTTAGAAATCCGTGATGGTGAGATAAATTGAAAAGGATTCTGTTTTTGCGGCTAGCACAAATGAGTAAATTACTTAGTATCTGAAGGAGAGGAAGTTTACAAATCCAGCTAATGGATAGATGGAGAAAACACGTTGGAGAGGAGGAAGGAGAACATGGAGCTGGAATTTTATCTGCTAAGGAACCTTTAGTTTGCATCGTTCGCAGATCCTAATTGTCTTTTGGACAGCTAACACCATTTAAAAGTATACAGTTCACTAAGGGTACTGTATCGGGTCTGGCTGAGCTGATTTTCCCATAGCAGCCCTCCTGGTGCGGTGCCGTTGTACTGAGAGTTAGAAGGGCGTTGGTAACACCCATGTTATGACTACCACTGAGCAGTGCTCACACAGCACCAAGGCTCTTTCTAACATTCCCCCCACAAGGGGAAGAGGGGCAGGAGCTTGGGGGGACATAACCAGGACAGCTGACCTGAACTGACCAAAGGGATTATTCCATAGCCTATGATGTCAGCTCAACTATAAAGCTCATACAAGGTGCGCGGAGAGGGGCGGGGGGGGGGGGGGGGTCTCCTCCTCAGTCCTCCAGAGGAACCGCTACGTGTTTTGGAGCCCTGCTTCCCAGGCGAGGCCAGACATCGCCTGGGGATGGGAACTAGAGAATAAGTCTTTGGTGTTTTTTGTCCTTTGCTTCTGCGTGCAGCATTGTTTAACTTTGCTTTCTAAACTGCCCTTGTTTTTTTACCCACAAGGCTTCTGTCTCTATCTTATTTTTTTCCCTTCTCTTTTTGCTCTGTGGGGGAAGGAGAGGAAAGGGGGAGGGTGATAGAGTGGTTTGGTGGGCATCACTTACTCAGCCAGGGTTAAACCACCACAAGTACTTGTGGATGCCAAGTAACAAACTGTTCCTGAGACAGGGTTGACTTAGGAGCTCTGTTGATACCAACTTTGAAAGTGTTAGTAGTTGAGCTTGCACACATAGTGTGAAAGGATAAGAAGGTGACATGGGTGCAGATGGTAAGACTCTCTGGCTCTCTAGGAAGGTTTATGTCCCCATGCTCTGAGAGACATTTTTTTCTCTCTATCAGCACTCTCCTTTTACTGACCTTTTAATGAGAGAATAATTTATATGCTAAGGAATTTTGAGGTATGAATACCACAAGTTTCAGCAGTCGTTCATCCTTTAAATGAAATGAACTCTTTTCCTTTAACTGACAGTACATTAACCCTAGCTTGTAGAGTACCCTGAGTAAGAGGCAATACCACTGCCAGTCTGAAGTAATTTTGAATCTGTCTAATCTATACTGGGGTAGAGAATCAGCAATGTGTGACTGGATCTTTGCAGAGTCCTCCAGTGGGTTCAGGTAGAGTCAGCTGAGGTGTTACCCTGTTCTTACATCAGCTGTGTGAGCACATGGGAACCAGGCAGCTGAGCAACAAGGTCTAGTTTTCTTTCTTCACAGATGTACAGGATAAGAAGCGAGAGATTAAAGTGTATTTGATGAACTGTGGCAGAGTAGTGTGAGAAGCTTTAAAGAGCATTTCTAGCTTCCTGTTTCTTCCAGTGCTTCAGTGTAATAGATAGGAGTCAATCTTAAGAAATGGAGCTCTATTATCTGACATTAACAAGAAGGTATCTGTCAGTTCATAATTGTGTGCAGTGCAAGCAGCATATGTTCCAGGATGAAAGCTGATTCATTTCTCTTGACTCTGCTGTGTTCTGGGGAAGTAAGACTTGTCAAAGTTAAAATATTGTATGACTTAAGAGTTAGAAAACCTGTTGAGATAACAGACAAAAGAGTAATTTTATTTTTTTTTTTCCTGACACCAATAAACCAGCTTCAGAGTAAAAGGAGCAAACGTATTTTCTTCAGCAGTTACAACAAAGGGAAAAAAAAGCATATATGTATACTAGAGGAGGCCACTCCAGATACAGGTGTGTCTCATCAGCTGGACCCTGGTGTCTATTCACAGTGTCTTTTTTAGCTGTGGCTGTGCTGTACTGCTTGTGACCTTTTCACTGTGTACAAAGGTCCTTCAGTGCATTTGGACTGGACTAGAGCCCATCCCCAAGGCTGATTATCAGATGCAAGATTTAGTTTCTTCTGTTCTCTTGAAACAGAGTAGCAGCTTTGGATCGTGAATCCAGGACAAATCCTGTTTCACATCTGGTCCTTGTAGGGGTCCCTCTTACAAAAATCAAATAAGGAGATTTATTTGACAACTGTGGAGGATGTACTTCTGTGATTTGGAGAGAAGACTTCTACACTCGCCTTCCCAATTACTTGTCCCCTTCTCTTGAGAACCTTCTCCTGCCCTAGTCTCAGGAAGGCCGCATAAACCTGCTTTCTGTCCCAGATTCAGAGTGGAAAAGCTTTTCTCTGCTGGCCTCAGACTCAACATGCCACTGTAGGTTTTCATAATCAGGTTCCTGTTTGTGTGATGTAAGGTAGCTTGCTGACTGGAAGTGTGTAAATGTAAAATTCAAGGTAGATATCAGATGTTCATGACAGACATTGTATTGTTTGACCTTTTCACGCTTCTTGAGAATATTCAAAAAAGGTATAGCTGTTATGGTTTTAGTAATGCACTGCTTTTCAAAGCTTACAATGGTGCTCAAAGTATGTGTGTCTCCTACTGATTGAGATCTGTGCTGACAAGTCCCTGATGAGAAAACATCCTCGGGTATCACAAAATAACTGTTCTTCATTTTTTTTCTCTGCGTCATCGCAACATTACAGTAAATCCTACTTTTTATTTTACATTACTTTTGTTAAGTAAAGTTACAAGAAAATATTTTTTTTCCTTCTTGTTTTAATTTTCTTTTTTTTTAAATCCAGATGAAGAAAATAGTTTACATGTTGTCGTGAATTGTGGGGAAGCACTACTGAAGAATAATACTTACTGGCCTCTGGTTAGTGATTTTATAAACATACTTTCGCACCAAAGTGTGGCAAAGAAGTTTTTGGAAGATCATGGTCTTTTGGTAACATGGATGAATTTTGTATCATTCTTTCAAGGTATGTGACTTTTATAATCAGTACTAATTCAAGTATGTTAAGATGGCCTAATGTTCATCATAGCAAAATCCTTACACTACTCTAAGTAACTACTTAATTCTTAATGCTGATAACTCTATACTCCTGGAAGCAAACAAATGTATTCTAGAAAACAGGTAGATTTGAAAATGTTCTAATGTGTCTTTGTCTTGCGTGGACTCATTAAAGAACAATTAACTAAGATACATGGTGCCAGAATTCTCCAATTGTACTTCAGGTACAAATCATAACTTGTGCTAGGAGTATTTTACTGGTGAAGTTCTAAGTTTAACTATTGAGTAAATTAATCTGATAAATCTGGATTTTTTCTAAGTATTTCTGTGAAGAAACATTTTTATTATTTAAAAGAATATTTTAAAATAGTAAAATTTTCAATACTGGTAAATGTTTTGCCTAGAAAGAGGACCAGATACCTTCTGTCCAAATTGAAGGCACCCTCAGTAAGTTTGCAGACAACATGAGACTGAGTAGGAGTGTTGATCTGCTGGGGGTTAGAAAGGCTCTACAGAGGGATCTGGACAGGCTGGATCAGTGTGCCAAGGCCAATTGTATCAAGTTCAGCTAGGGCAAGTGCCGGGTCCTACACTTGGGTCACGACAACCCCCCTGCAACGATACAGGCTTGGGGGACTGGAAGGCTGCCTAGTAGGAAAGGACCTGGGGGTGTTGATCAACAGCCAGCTGAACGTGAGCCAGCAGTGTGCACAGGTGGCCAAGAAGGTCAACAGCATCCTGGCTTGTATCAGAATTACTGTGGCCAGCAGGACTAGGGAAGTGATTGTCCCTCTGTACTTGGCACTGGTGAGGCTCTACCTCAAATAACTGTTTTGGGCCCATCGCTACAAGGACATTGAGGTGCTGGAGTGTGTATGAATAAGGGCAACAAAGCTGGTGAAGGGTCTAGAGAACAAGACTTAAGAGGAGCAGCTGAGGTTACTGGGATTGTTTAGCCTGGAGAAAAGCTGGCCCAGAGGAGATGTTATTGCTCTCTACAACTACCTGATGAAAGGAGCTTGTAGTGAAGTGGGTGTTGATCTCTTCTCCCGGGTAATAAGTGATAGAGCAAGAGGTAGTGGCCTCAAGTTGTACCAAGGGGAGTTTAGATTGGACACTAGGAAAAATTTTTTCACCAAAAGGTTTGAACAGCATTGGAGCAAGCTGCCCAGGGAAGTGGTGGAGTCACCATCCCTGGAGGTATTTATAAAATAGGTAGGTGTGATGCTTATGGACATGGTTTAGTGGTGGTCTTGGCAGTGCTGGGTTAATGGTTGGGCTCAGTTGGTCGTTAATGGTTGGGCTCAGTTGGTCTTTTCCAGCCTAAATGATTCTATGACTCTACATGGTCTCATTGATTGAGTGAGGTTCAAAGTAGAAGGGCTGCTGACCATGTTAACGTCACCTAAACAGCAAGGACTGTAATTGCTAGCCTATCTAGAGCTATTCTTCTCTTCTGGTCTAGTCCTGTTCAAACTTTGATGCTTGTTCTCATATTTTCATCTATTGTTCTGCTGCTAGATAAGATAGATTATTACATTTTGTGGGGTTTTCTTGCTTTAATAGGTGTGTGAATGCATAACACTTTTCAGTACTGCATTAAACTTAGCTTTAGTTAAATATTTGGCTGTATAACTCTGCTTAAATCTTTGAAGGTATGAATTTAAATAAAAGAGAATTAAATGAGCACGTGGAGTTTGAATCACAGACGTACTATGCTGCCTTTGCTGCTGAGCTGGAAGCCTGTGCCCAGCCCATGTGGGGTCTTCTGTCACACTGCAAAGTTAGGGTAAGGCATTGCCCTGTTGTTATTCTTGGGTTTATTAATTATTGATTCTGGAGTTCCCAGATCTGAAAGGTCTATCTGTTTTATGTTTAGAAAGACTTGGGTTTGCTGTCTTTGTCTACCAAATATGCAAAACTGTGTTCTACTCAGATTCAGTGTATAGTGAGTATGGAATTCATTCTTGCACCTAATTATCTCCAAAACAGGGACTACAGGTTTGGGATGTGTACAGGCATTCCGTATGACTGTACATATGGAATAATTTCTAATTTGATTAGGAACTTCATTAGTGTCTGTGTGTCATTCTGCTTCTGTTCAATGGGAAAGGAGATCTATAAGTTGTCCCTGATGTGATTATGATGTTGATTGTGTCTGCAAATAGACACTTCATTATGATAGGGGATGATGGAGTAATTAATGATTTTGTGGTGTTTTACTGAGGTAAAACTTGAGGTGAAAGCCTTTTAGTTTCTGACATGTCATAGTCTCCTAACTAGAGCAAAGAGTTGTTACCATTTGATAGACTGTAGATTATATTGTTATAGTAAAAATGGAATCCAACAGCATATATGAATGCTTAACAAGTGAAAAAGCTATTTATAGGTTATTTTTTATGCAGTAAAAACTTGTGTTTGGAATTAGCTTATTCAGGTAAATAATAGCACCCATGAGGCAGTAATACTTGAACTGTGCACTGAAAAAATGTGTGCAAACACACCATGCAATTTTAAAACAGTTTAAATTGGGCAGTTGCAAAAGCCTTTCCATGATGTAAGTTGTACTGATAAGTTATGACTATATCCATTCATGAATCTAAGTTAGCTTTTGAAAACTGAATTACAGCTTCTGGCTTTTTGAAGTATTCCTGTCTTTTTAGCTTAGGGATGGGAGGGTCTGCCTTTGGGTTAAGGCCTGTTTGGTTCCGTGCTCAACTGCTCGGCATGTCAGTCATGTTTTCACTACCACGTTTGAGCTCTTTAGTTGTTCTCAGTAAACCTGAAAGAGTTTTAGAAATCTCTGAGCTTAGTTGTTGTACTTGTTCAGTGAAACCTGAGAGGTGGGAGGAGATTACAGCTTGTGTCCCACAGGAGAAGGAAAACCATAGGAGCCTGGCCACCACAGAGAGTGGAAGGGATGGGAATGTAGCTGTTGTATTTTGTCATGAGAAAAGCCATCTGACTGAGCCAGTCTGTACTTGCACAACTTCTGGCTTGCAGCAGCACTGTTGGATTTTGCATGAGAAGTATGTCATAGATATATCGTAAGAGTGTGAGGCAGGTCTAGAGCCTGTGTTTAGGGGACAGGGAAGATTAAAGGAAAAGTCAGTGAAGAAATGAGGCTTTTAAGTTCTGCTGATCACAGAGCAATTTGGTTCAGCACCCCATCTGACTTCCTTTCTTGTACATCACTGCTTTGCTCCTGGAGGACAATGTAGAGATCTAGTCTTGAAATACATGACTTAATCTGAATTGTATCATAGTTTTAGGGCACTGTTACAGAGTTATACAATCATAACAAGGTTTGCTTATTATTAAAATGTATGCAGTGTTGTGTAATTGTGCATTGTGTTAACCTGACCTTTCAGTAGATAAAACTTACGGTATATTAGCCACTCCTTTTGGTTGCATGGAAAGACTTTCTTTTTATGCTAACATGTCTGAATTTTTGGTAAAAATGAAGTGATAAATTAAACAACAATAGGCACTAGAACCAGCTGACCATTCTGAAAGTACCTTAATTTTCACCATTGAATGGTCATCTTTTAGAGTAACAATGAAACCATCCTAATACTTAATAGTTTCCATGTGATGAGAATGTAAGTTATGTACTGTAAGAATACTCCTGAAATAATCATATTTATCTGTAGTAGGAAAACGGTGACACTTAAAACTGGTTTGGCTCTTTGTAGTACACTGGTTTCTCTTACTGCAGGAAACACAGGAATACACAAGAAATGTTGTCAGGTACTGCCTTGAAGCACTTCAGGACTGGTTTGATGCTATCAACTTTGTAGATGAGGTAAATATCCTAAGCAAATTTAAGCAAATTACTGTGAAAATCTGATTAAACTTCAAACGTGCTAGACGCCCTCCTGCCTGCCCCCTCTTAAATTAAATTGTTATTATAGGTGCTGATTGAAAAAGGACTGCCTTGTTGAAATTAGAGTTTTTAGTTAATAATGACAAAGTTATGTCCTAGGATCCTTTATTTTTAGAGTCTTGGTGATTTAGATGTGCTTGTGTGAGCTGAAGATGTATGAATCTTAAAAGCAGTTGCTGTATTACTTTTCTGCTGAATGAAGAACTGAAGCAATCACAAAACAGAAGTCCTCTTCTGACATGGTAGTGGAGGGCAGCTTTGCCACCTTAACAAGCAATATCCTCAATCAATTCAGAGTGTCACTAGCTACTGGAGGCTTAGTAAGATATAAACTACACCTGTCTGAGTGAGGGAGATTTCTGAATCATTGGAAAATACAGGGAAATGAAGTTAATACTAGGTTAGTGGAAAGTAAGTCCACTGAATGAAGACATGGAAGGTGCTGTTCTCGGTGGTTGTGGTAAAGACATTTGTAGGTTTGGGTTTTTGATATATGACATTAAAATACCTTTATTTTACTTTCAGCCAGCTCCTAACCAAGTTACTTTTCATTTGCCACTGCACCGTTACTTTGCCATGTTTTTAAGTAAGGTAAGCATACGTTTTAGTCACAAAGAAGATGGAAATTCCCTGTTGAGTGTGGTTGTTGAGTACAACATTTGCTTGCTTTTGTTTCTAGGCTGTCAAATGCCAAGAGCTAGACCTGGATACTATCTTGCCAGATCAGGAGATGCTGATGAAACTAATGATTCACCCACTTCAGATTCAGGTGTGGACAGACTTGTGTCTTTGATGTAGTTGTAGAGATATGCAATAAAAATAGTTGCTGATTCTTTTGATCCCAGTCATTTAAGTATATTTAGAAGTATTTTACAAGGAGGATTATGTCTTAGAATCCTTTAGGTTGGAAGGGACCTCCAAGATCATCAAGTCCAACCATTGAGCCATTAGGGCTCCAAAGTCCTCTGCTAAAACAGATCAGAATCTGTCAGGGTTGGAAGGGACCACAAGGATCGCCCAGTTCCAACCCCTCTGCCATGAGCAGGGACAGTTGTAGAATATCAAAATAAGCAATATATAACAATAGTAGGTAGAATATGCCAAGAAGTTAGGATAAACGTTTTTTTTTCTTTCTTCCTATTTCCAAAATTAAATATGTGGCATTGGTTGTCATAACTCTGAGAAGTATGATAATATTCACTGTAGTTCTTTGTGGTGGTTTAGTCCCAGGCAGGAGCCGGGCAACATGTGGCTGTTTGCTTACCCCCTCAACCCCCTGCACTGGAGGGAGAAAAGGCAGAAAAATACAAAACCCTGTGGGTTGAGATAGGGAGAATTTACTGCAG